>NW_024470623.1:91417-185631 GCF_017639515.1 Carcharodon carcharias | reverse complement strand
CTCTCCCCTCACCGACCACCCTCTCCCTCACCGACCCCCCTCTCCCCTCACCGACCCACCCTCTCCCCTCACTGACCCACCCTCTCCTCACAGCCCTCACTGACCCACTCTCCCCTCACTGACCCACCTCTCCCTCTCTACCCACCCTATCCCTCATTGACCCACCCTCTCCCTCACAGCCCCTCACTGACCCACCCTCTCCCCCTCTCAGCCCCTCATGACCACCCTCTCCCCCTCACTGACCCTCACTGACCCACCCTCTCCCCTCACCGGACCCACCCTCTCCCCTCACCGACCCACCCTCTCCCTCTCACCGACCCACCACCCTCTCCCTCACGACCCACCCTCTCCCCTCTCGACCCACCTCTCCCCTCACCGACCACCCTCTCCCTCACCGACCCACCCTCTCCCCTCACCGCACCCACCCTCTCCCCTCACCGACCCACCTCTCCCCTCACCGACCCACCCTCTCCCCTCACCGACCCACCCTCTCTCTCCACGACCCACCCTCTCCCCTCACTGACCCAACCTCTCCCCTCTCAGCCCGTCACTGACCCACCCTCTCCCCTCACTGACCCTCACTGACCCACCCTCTCCCCTCACTGACCTCACCGACCCACCCTCTCCCCTCACAGCCCCTCACTGACCCACCCTCTCCCCTCACCGACCCTCACTGACCCACCCTCTCCCCTCACCGACCCTCACTGACCCACCCTCTCCCCTCACTGACCCACCCTCTCCCCTCACTGACCCTCACCGACCCACCCTCTCCCCTCACAGCCCCTCACTGACCCACCCTCTCCCCTCACCGACCTCACTGACCCACCCTCTCCCCTCACCGACCCTCACTGACCCACCCTCTCCCCTCACTGACCCACCCTCTCCCCTCACAGCCCCTCACCGACCCACCCTCTCCCCTCACCGACCCACCCTCTCCCCTCACTGACCCACCCTCTCCCCTCACTGACCCTCACTGACCTACCCTCTCCCCTCACCGACCCACCCTCTCCCCTCACTGACCACCCTCTCCCCTCACTGACCCACGCTCTCCCCTCACAGACCCTCACTGACCCACCCTCTCCCCTCACTGACCCACCCTCTCCCCTCACCGACCCACCCTCTCCCCTCACAGCCCTCACTGACCCACCCTCTCCCCTCACAGCCCCTCACTGACCCACCCTCTCCCCTCACTGACCCACCCTCTCCCCTCACTGACCCTCACTGACCCACCCTCTCCCTCACTGACCCTCATTGACCCACCCTCTCCCCTCACCGACACACCCTCTCCCCTCACCGACCCACCCTCTCCCCTCACAGCCCCTCACTGACCCAACCTCTCCCCTCACTGACCCACCCTCTCCCCTACTGACCCACCCTCTCCCCTCACCGACCCACCCTCTCCCCTCACTGACCCACCCTCTCCCCTCACCGACCCACCCTCTCCCCTCACTGACCACCCTCTCCCCTCACAGCCCCTCACCGACCCACCCTCTCCCCTCACCGACCACCCTCTCCCTCACTGACCCACCCTCTCCCCTCACTGACCCACCATCTGCCCTCACTGACCCACCCTCTCCCCTCACTGACCCACCATCTGCCCTCACTGACCCACCCTCTCCCCTCACTGACCCACCCTCTCCCCTCACTGACCCACCCTCTCCCCTCACTGACCCACCCTCTCCCCTCACTGACCCACCCTCTCCCCTCACAGCCCCTCACTGACCACCCTCTCACCTCACAGCCCCTCACTGACCCACCCTCTCCCCTCACTGACCCACCCTCTCACCTCACTGACCCACCCTCTCCCCTCACAGCCCCTCACTGACCCACCCTCTCCCCTCACTGACCCTCACTGACCACCCTCTCCCCTCACAGCCCCTCACCGACCCACCCTCTCCCCTCACTGACCCACCCTCTCCCCTCACTGACCCACCCTCTCCCTCACTGACCCACCCTCTCCCCTCACCGACCCACCCTCTCCCCTCACTGACCCACCCTCTCCCCTCACAGCCCCTCACTGACCCACCCTCTCCCCTCACTGACCCACCCTCTCCCCTCACAGCCCCTCACTGACCCACCCTCTCCCCTCACAGCCCCTCACTGACCCACCCTCTCCCCTCACTGACCCACCCTCTCCCCTCACCGACCCACCCTCTCCCCTGATTGACCCACCCTCTCCCCTCACAGCCCCTCACTGACCCACCCTCTCCCCTCACATCCCCTCACTGACCCACCCTCTCCCCTCACTGACCCTCACTGACCCACCCTCTCCCCTCACTGACCCACCCTCTCCCCTCACCGACCCACCCTCTCCCCTCACCGACGCACCCTCTCCCCTCACCGACCCACCCTCTCCCCTCACCGACCCCACCCTCTCCCCTCACCGACCCACCCTCTCCCCTCACCGACCCACCCTCTCCCCTCACCGACCCACCCTCTCCCCTCACCGACGCACCCTCTCCCCTCACCGACCACCCTCTCCCCTCACCGACCCACCCTCTCCCCTCACCGACCCACCCTCTCTCCTCACCGACCCACCCTCTCCCCTCACTGACCCAACCTCTCCCCTCACAGCCCGTCACTGACCCACCCTCTCCCCTCACTGACCCTCACTGACCCACCCTCTCCCCTCACTGACCCTCACCGACCCACCCTCTCCCCTCACAGCCCCTCACTGACCCACCCTCTCCCCTCACCGACCCTCACTGACCCACCCTCTCCCTCACCGACCCTCACTGACCCACCCTCTCCCCTCACTGACCCACCCTCTCCCCTCACTGACCCTCACCGACCCACCCTCTCCCCTCACAGCCCCTCACTGACCCACCCTCTCCCCTCACCGACCCTCACTGACGCACCCTCTCCCCTCACCGACCCTCACTGACCCACCCTCTCCCCTCACTGACCCACCCTCTCCCCTCACAGCCCCTCACCGACCCACCCTCTCCCCTCACCGACCCACCCTCTCCCCTCACTGACCCACCCTCTCCCCTCACTGACCCTCACTGACCTACCCTCTCCCCTCACCGACCCACCCTCTCCCCTCACTGACCCACCCTCTCCCCTCACTGACCCACGCTCTCCCCTCACAGACCCTCACTGACCGACCCTCTCCCCTCACTGACCCACCCTCTCCCCTCACCGACCCACCCTCTCCCCTCACAGCCCCTCACTGACCCACCCTCTCCCCTCACAGCCCCTCACTGACCCACCCTCTCCCCTCACCGACCCTCACTGACCCACCCTCTCACCTCACAGCCCCTCAGTGACCCACCCTCTCCCCTCACAGCCCCTCACTGACCCACCCTCTCCCCTCACAGCCCCTCACTGACCCACCCTCTCCCCTCACAGCCCCTCACTGACCCACCCTCTCCCCTCACCGACCCACCCTCTCCCCTCACTGACCAACCCTCTCCCCTCACCGACCCACACTCTCACCTCACTGACCCACCCTCTCCCCTCACAGCCCCTCACTGACCCACCCTCTCCACTCACCGACCCACCCTCTCCCCTCACCGACCCACCCTCTCCCCTCACCGACCCACCCTCTCCCCTCACCGACCCACCCTCTCCCCTCACCGACCCACCCGCTCCCCTCACCGACCCACCCTCTCCCCTCACCGACCCACCCTCTCCCCTCACCGACCCACCCTCTCCCCTCACCGACCCACCCTCTCCCCTCACCGACCCACCCTCTCCCCTCACCGACCCACCCTCTCCCCTCACTGACCCACCCTCTCCCCTCACAGCCCCTCACTGACCCACTCTCTCCCCTCACTGACCCTCACCGACCCACCCTCTCCCCTCACTGACCCTCACCGACCCACCCTCTCCCCTCACCGACCCTCACCGACCCAAACTCTCCCCTCACCGACCCTCACTGACACACCCTCTCCCCTCACTGACCCACCCTCTCCCCTCACTGACCCTCACTGACCCACCCTCTCCCCTCACTGACCCACCCTCTCCCCTCACCGACCCACCCTCTCCCCTCACAGCCACTCACTGACCCACCCTCTCCCCTCACAGCCCCTCACTGACCCACCCTCTCCCCTCACAGCCCCTCACTGACCCACCCTCTCCCCTCACTGACCCACCCTCTCCCCTCACTGACCCACCCTCTCCCCTCACCGACCCACCCTCTCCCCTCACCGACCCACCCTCTCCCCTCACAGCCCCTCACTGACCCACCCTCTCCCCTCACCGACCCACCCTCTCCCCTCACAGCCCCTCACTGACGCACCCTCTCCCCTCAAAGACCCACCCTCTCCCCTCACCAACCCACCCTCTCCCCTCACCGACCCACCCTCTCCCCTCACAGCCCCTCACTGACCCACCCTCTCCCCTCACCGACCCACCCTCTCCCCTCACCGACCCACCCTCTCCCCTCACTGACCCACCCTCTCCCCTCACCGCCCCACCCTCTCCCCTGACAGCAACTCACTGACCCACCCTCTCCCCTCACCGACCCACCCTCTCCCCTCACCGACCCACCCTCTCCCCTCACAGCCCCTCACTGACCCACCCTCTCCCCTCACAGCCCCTCACTGACCCACCCTCTCCCCTCACCGACCCACCCTCTCCCTTCACTGACCCACCCTCTCCCCTCACAGCCCCTCACTGACCCACCCTCTCCCCTCACAGCCCCTCACTGACCCACCCTCTCCCCTCACTGACCCACCCTCTCCCCTCACCGACCCACCCTCTCCCCTCACCGACCCACCCTCTCCCCTCACAGCCCCTCACCGACCCACCCTCTCCCCTCACCGACCCACCCTCTCCCCTCACCGACCCACCCTCTCCCCTCACCGACCCACCCTCTCCCCTCACCGACCCACCCTCTCCCCTCACCGACCCACCCTCTCCCCTCACAGCCCCTCACTGACCCACCCACTCCGCTCACTGACCCACCCTCTCCCCTCACCGACCCACCCTCTCCCCTCACAGCCCCTCACTGACCAACCCTCTCCCCTCACCGAACCACCCTCTCCCCTCACAGCCCCTCACTGAGCCACCCTCTCCCTCCACTGACCCACCCTCTCCCCTCACAGCCCCTCACTGACCCACCCTCTCCCCTCACCGACCCACCCTCTCCCCTCACCGACCCACCCTCTCCCCTCACAGCCCCTCACTGACCCACCCTCTCCCCTCACAGCCCCTCACTGACCCACCCTCTCCCCTCACTGACCCTCACTGACCCACCCTCTCCCCTCACCGACCCTCACTGACCCACCCTCTCCCCTCACTGACCCTCACTGACCCACCCTCTCCCCTCACTGACCCTCACTGACCCACCCTCTCCCCTCACTGACCCACCCTCACCCCTCACTGACCCACCCTCTCCCCTCACTGACCCACCCTCTCCCCTCACTGACCCACCCTCTCCCCTCACTGACCCACCCTCTCCCCTCACTGACCCACCCTCTCCCCTCACAGCCCCTCACTGACCCACCCTCTCCCCTCACTGACCCACCCTCTCCCCTCACAGCCCCTCACTGACCCACCCTCTCCCCTCACTGACCCACCCTCTCCCCTCACTGACCCACCCTCTCCCCTCACTGACCCAACCCTCTCCCCTCACAGCCCCTCACTGACCCACCCTCTCCCCTCACTGACCCACCCTCTCCCCTCACAGCCCCTCACTGACCCACCCTCTCCCCTCACTGACCCTCACTGACCCACCCTCTCCCCTCACCGACCCACCCTCTCCCCTCACAGCCCCTCACTGAACCACCCTCTCCCCTCACTGATCCACCCTCTCCCCTCACTGACCCACCCTCTCCCCTCACTGACCCACCCTCTCCCCTCACCGCCCCTCACTGACCCACCCTCTCCCCTCACTGACCCACCCTCTCCCCTCACAGCCCCTCACTGACCCACCCTCTCCCCTCACTGACCCACCCTCTCCCCTCACTGACCCCCCCTCTCCCATCACTGACCCCCCCTCTCCCCTCACTGACCCACCCTCTCCCCTCACTGACCCACCCTCTCCCCTCACTGACCCACCCTCTCCCCTCACTGACCCACCCTCTCCCCTCACTGACCCTCACTGACCCACCCTCTCCCCTCACTGACCCACCCTCTCCCCTCACAGCCCCTCACTGACCCACCCTCTCCCCTCACTGAACCACCCTCTCCCCTCACCGACCCACCCTCTCCCCTCACCGACCCACCCTCTCCCCTCACTGACCCACCCTCTCCCCTCACTGAACCACCCTCTCCCCTCACTGAACCACCCTCTCCCCTCACCGACCCACCCTCTCCCCTCACCGACCCACCCTCTCCCCTCACTGACCCACCCTCTCCCCTCACTGACCCACCCTCTCGCCTCACCGACCCTCACTGACCCACCCTCACCCCTCACAGCCCCTCACTGACCCACCCTCTCCCCTCACAGCCCCTCACTGACCCACCCTCTCCCCTCACTGACCCTCACTGACCCACCCTCTCCCCTCACTGACCCACCCTCTCCCCTCACTGACCCACCCTCTCCCCTCACTGACCCACCCTCTCCCCTCACCGACCCACCCTCTCCCCTCACTGACCCACCCTCTCCCCTCACTGACCCTCACCGACCCACCCTCTCCCCTCACTGACCCACCATCTCCCCTCACAGCCCCTCACTGACCCACCCTCTCCCCTCACCGACCCACCCTCTCCCCTCACAGACCCACCTTCTCCCCTCACAGACCCTCACTGACCCACCCTCTCCCCTCACTGACCCTCACCGACCCACCCTCTCCCCTCACTGACCCTCACTGACCCACCCTCTCCCCTCACTGACCCTCACTCACCCACCCTCTCCCCTCACAGCCCCTCACTGACCCAACCTCTCCCCTCACTGACCCTCACTGACCCACCCTCTCCCCTCACCGACCGACCCTCTCCCCTCACCGACCCACCCTCTCCCCTCACAGCCCCTCACTGACCCACCCTCTCCCCTCACAGCCCCTCACTGACCCACCCTCTCCCCTCACTGACCCTCACTGACCCACCCTCTCCCCTCACCGACCCTCACTGACCCACCCTCTCCCCTCACTGACCCTCACTGACCCACCCTCTCCCCTCACTGACCCTCACTGACCCACCCTCTCCCCTCACTGACCCACCCTCACCCCTCACTGACCCACCCTCTCCCCTCACAGACCCACCCTCTCCCCTCACTGACCCACCCTCTCCCCTCACTGACCCACCCTCTCCCCTCACAGCCCCTCACTGACCCACCCTCTCCCCTCACTGACCCACCCTCTCCCCTCACAGCCCCTCACTGACCCACCCTCTCCCCTCACTGACCCACCCTCTCCCCTCACTGACCCACCCTCCCCTCACTGACCCAACCCTCTCCCCTCACAGCCCCTCACTGACCGACCCTCTCCCCTCACTGACCCACCCTCTCCCCTCACAGCCCCTCACTGACCCACCCTCTCCCCTCACTGACCCTCACTGACCCACCCTCTCCCCTCAACGACCCACCCTCTCCCCTCACAGCCCCTCACTGACCCACCCTCTCCCCTCACTGATCCACCCTCTCCCCTCACTGACCCACCCTCTCCCCTCACTGACCCACCCTCTCCCCTCACTGACCCACCCTCTCCCCTCACAGCCCCTCACTGACCCACCCTCTCCCCTCACTGACCCACCCTCTCCCCTCACTGACCCACCCTCTCCCCTCACTGACCCACCCTCTCCCCTCACAGCCCCTCACTGACCCACCCTCTCCCCTCACTGACCCACCCTCTCCCCTCACTGACCCACCCTCTCCCCTCACAGCCCCTCACTGACCCACCCTCTCCCCTCACTGACCCACCCTCTCCCCTCACTGACCCCCCCTCTCCCCTCACTGACCCACCCTCTCCCCTCACTGACCCACCCTCTCCCCTCACTGACCCACCCTCTCCCCTCACTGACCCACCCTCTCCCCTCACTGACCCACCCTCTCCCCTCACTGACCCTCACTGACCCACCCTCTCCCCTCACTGACCCACCCTCTCCCCTCACAGCCCCTCATTGAACCACCCTCTCCCCTCACCGACCCACCCTCTCCCCTCACCGACCCACCCTCTCCCCTCACTGACCCACCCTCTCCCCTCACTGACCCACCCTCTCGCGTCACCGACCCTCACTGACCCACCCTCACCCCTCACAGCCCCTCACTGACCCACCCTCTCCCCTCACAGCCCCTCACTGACCCACCCTCTCCCCTCACTGACCCTCACTGACCCACCCTCTCCCCTCACTGACCCACCCTCTCCCCTCACTGATCCACCCTCTCCCCTCACCGACCCACCCTCTCCCCTCACTGACCCACCCTCTCCCCTCACTGACCCTCACCGACCCACCCTCTCCCCTCACTGACCCACCATCTCCCCTCACAGCCCCTCACTGACCCACCCTCTCCCCTCACCGACCCACCCTCTCCCCTCACAGACCCACCTTCTCCCCTCACAGACCCTCACTGACCCACCCTCTCCCCTCACTGACCCTCACCGACCCACCCTCTCCCTCACTGACCCTCACTGACCCACCCTCTCCCCTCACTGACCCTCACTGACCCACCCTCTCCCCTCACAGCCCCTCACTGACCCAACCTCTCCCCTCACTGACCCTCACTGACCCACCCTCTCCCCTCACTGACCCACCCTCTCCCCTCACTGACCCACCCTCTCCCCTCACCGACCCACCCTCTCCCCTCACTGACCCACCCTCTCCCCTCACAGCCCCTCACTGACCCACCCTCTCCCCTCACTGACCCACCCTCTCCCCTCACAGCCCCTCACTGACCCACCCTCTCCCCTCACAGCCCCTCACTGACCCACCCTCTCCCCTCACTGACCCACCCTCTCCCCTCACCGACCCACCCTCTCCCCTCATTGACCCACCCTCTCCCCTCACAGCCCCTCACTGACCCACCCTCTCCCCTCACAGCCCCTCACTGACCCACCCTCTCCCCTCACTGACCCTCACTGACCCACCCTCTCCCCTCACTGACCCACCCTCTCCCCTCACCGACCCACCCTCTCCCCTCACCGACCCACCCTCTCCCCACACCGACCCACCCTCTCCCCTCACCGACCCACCCTCTCCCCTCACCGACCCACCCTCTCCCCTCACCGACCCACCCTCTCCCCTCACCGACCCACCCTCTCCCCTCACTGACCCACCCTCTCCCCTCACAGCCCCTCACTGACCCACCCTCTCCCCTCACTGACCCACCCTCTCCCCTCACCTACCCACCCTCTCCCCTCATTGACCCACCCTCTCCCCTCACAGCCCCTCACTGACCCACCCTCTCCCCTCACAGCCCCTCACTGACCCACCCTCTCCCCTCACTGACCCTCACTGACCCACCCTCTCCCCTCACTGACCCACCCTCTCCCCTCACCGACCCACCCTCTCCCCTCACCGACCCACCCTCTCCCCTCACCGACCCACCCTCTCCCCTCACCGACCCACCCTCTCCCCTCACCGACCCACCCTCTCCCCTCACCGACCCACCCTCTCCCCTCACCGACCCACCCTCTCCCCTCACCGACCCACCCACTCCCCTCACCGACCCACCCTCTCTCCTCACCGACCCACCCTCTCCCCTCACTGACCCAACCTCTCCCCTCACAGCCCGTCACTGACCCACCCTCTCCCCTCACTGACCCTCACTGACCCACCCTCTCCCCTCACTGACCCTCACCGACCCACCCTCTCCCCTCACAGCCCCTCACTGACCCACCCTCTCCCCTCACCGACCCTCACTGACCCACCCCTCTCCCCTCACCGACCCTCACTGACCCACCCTCTCCCCTCACTGACCCACCCTCTCCCCTCACTGACCCTCACCGACCCACCCTCTCCCCTCACAGCCCCTCACTGACCCACCCTCTCCCCTCACCGACCCTCACTGACCCACCCTCTCCCCTCACCGACCCTCACTGACCCACCCTCTCCCCTCACTGACCCACCCTCTCCCCTCACAGCCCCTCACCGACCCACCCTCTCCCCTCACCGACCCACCCTCTCCCCTCACTGACCCACCCTCTCCCCTCACTGACCCTCACTGACCTACCCTCTCCCCTCACCGACCCACCCTCTCCCCTCACTGACCCACCCTCTCCCCTCACTGACCCACGCTCTCCCCTCACAGACCCTCACTGACCCACCCTCTCCCCTCACTGACCCACCCTCTCCCCTCACCGACCCACCCTCTCCCCTCACAGCCCCTCACTGACCCACCCTCTCCCCTCACAGCCCCTCACTGACCCACCCTCTCCCCTCACTGACCCACCCTCTCCCCTCACTGACCCTCACTGACCCACCCTCTCCCCTCACTGACCCTCATTGACCCACCCTCTCCCCTCACCGACACACCCTCTCCCCTCACCGACCCACCCTCTCCCCTCACAGCCCCTCACTGACCCAACCTCTCCCCTCACTGACCCACCCTCTCCCCTCACTGACCCACCCTCTCCCCTCACCGACCCACCCTCTCCCCTCACTGACCCACCCTCTCCCCTCACCGACCCACCCTCTCCCCTCACTGACCCACCCTCTCCCCTCACAGCCCCTCACCGACCCACCCTCTCCCCTCACCGACCCACCCTCTCCCCTCACTGACCCACCCCTCTCCCCTCACTGACCCACCATCTGCCCTCACTGACCCACCCTCTCCCCTCACTGACCCACCATCTGCCCTCACTGACCCACCCTCTCCCCTCACTGACCCACCCTCTCCCCTCACTGACCCACCCTCTCCCCTCACTGACCCACCCTCTCCCCTCACTGACCCACCCTCTCCCCTCACAGCCCCTCACTGACCCACCCTCTCCCCTCACAGCCCCTCACTGACCCACCCTCTCCCCTCACTGACCCACCCTCTCACCTCACTGACCCACCCTCTCCCCTCACAGCCCCTCACTGACCCACCCTCTCCCCTCACTGACCCTCACTGACCCACCCTCTCCCCTCACAGCCCCTCACCGACCCACCCTCTCCCCTCACCGACCCACCCTCTCCCCTCACAGCCCCTCACTGACCCACCCTCTCTCCTCACTGACCCACCCTCTCCCCTCACTGACCCACCCTCTCCCCTCACTGACCCACCCTCTCCCCTCACCGACCCACCCTCTCCCCTCACCGACACACCCTCTCCCCTCACAGCCCCTCACTGACCAACCCTCTCCCCTCACTGACCCACCCTCTCCCCTCACTGACGCACCCTCTCCACTCACTGACCCACCCTCTCCCCTCACAGCCCCTCACTGACCCACCCGCTCCCCTCACTGACCCTCACCGACCCACCCTCTCCCCTCACTGACCCACCCTCTCCCCTCACCGACCCACCCTCTCCCCTCACCGACCCACCCTCTCCCCTCACCGACCCACCCTCTCCCCTCACCGACCCACCCTCTCCCCTCACCGACCCACCCTCTCCCCTCACCGACCCACCCTCTCCCCTCAATGACCCACCCTCTCCCCTCACCGACCCTCACTGACCCACCCTCTCCACTCACCGACCGTCACTGACCCACCCTCTCCCCTCACTGACCCACCCTCTCCCTCTGACCCACCCTCTCCCCTCACTGACCCACCCTCTCCCCTCACTGACCCACCCTCTCCCCTCACTGACCCTCACTGACCCACCCTCTCCCCTCACTGACCCTCACTGACCCACCCTCTCCCCTCACTGACCCTCACTGACCCACCCTCTCCCCTCACTGACCCACCCTCTCCACTCACAGCCCGTCACTGACCCACCCTCTCCCCTCACAGCCCCTCACTGACCCACCCTCTCCCCTCACCGACCCACGCTCTCCCCTCACTGACCCACCCTCTCCCCTCACTGACCCACGCTCTCCCCTCACTGACCCACCCTCTCCCCTCTGACCCACCCTCTCCCCTCACTGACACACCCTCTCCCCTCACTGACCCACCCTCTCCCCTCACTGACCCTCACTGACCCACCCTCTCCCCTCACCGACCCACCCTCTCCCCTCACCGACCCACCCTCTCCCCTCACCGACCCACCCTCTCCCCTCACTGACCCACCCTCTCCCCTCACTGACCCTCACTGACCCACCCTCTCCCCTCACTGACCCTCACTGACCCACCCTCTCCACTCACAGCCCCTCACTGACCCACCCTCTCCCCTCACAGCCCCTCACTGACCCACCCTCTCCCCTCACTGACCCACCCTCTCCCCTCACCGACCCACCGTCTCCCCTCACAGCCCCTCACTGACCCACCCTCTCCCCTCACAGCCCCTCACTGACCCACCCTCTCCCCTCACTGACCCACCCTCTCCCCTCACCGACCCACCCTCTCCCCTCACCGACCCACCCTCTCCCCTCACCGACCCTCACTGACCCACCCTCTCCCCTCCCCGACCCTCACTGACCCACCCTCTCCCCTCACTGACCCACCCTCTCCCCTCCCCGACCCTCACTGACCCACCCTCTCCCCTCACCGACCCACACAGACCCACCCTCTCCCCTCACTGACCCACCGTCTCCCCTCACTGACCCACCCTCTCCCCTCACCGACCCACCCTCTCCCCTCACCGACCCATCCTCTCCCCTCACTGACCCACCCTCTCCCCTCACCGACCCTCACTGACCCACCCTCTCCCCCTCACCGACCCTCACTGACCCACCCTCTCCCCTCACTGACCCACCCTCTCCTCTCACCGACCCACCCTCTCCCCTCAACGACCCACCCTCTCCCCTCACTGACCCTCACTGACCCACCCTCTCCCGTCAACGACACACCCTCTCCCCTAACTGACCCACCCTCTCCCCTCACAGCCCCTCACTGACCCACCCTCTCCCCTCACCGACCCACCCTCTCCCCTCACTGACCCACCCTCTCCCCTCACAGCCCCTCACTGACCCACCCTCTCCCCTCACCGACCCACCCTCTCCCCTCACCGACCCACCCTCTCCCCTCAGCGACCAACCCTCTCTCCCCACCGACCCACCCTCTCCCCTCACCGACCCACCCTCTCCCCTCACAGACCCTCAGTGACCCACCCTCTCCCCTCACTGACCCTCACTGACCCACCCTCTCCCCTCACTGACCCACCCTGTCCCCTCACTGACCCACCCTCTCCCTCACCGACCCACCCTCTCCCCTCACCGACCCACCCTCTCCCCTCACTGACCCACCCTCTCCCCTCACTGACCCACCCTCTCCCCTCACTGACCCTCACTGACCCACCCTCTCCCCTCACAGCCCCTCACTGACCCACCATCTCCCCTCACTGACCCTCACTGACCCACCCTCTCCCCTCACTGACCCACCCTCTCCCCTCACCGACCCACCCTCTCCCCTCACTGACCCTCACTGACCCACCCTCTCCCCTCACTGACCCACCCTCTCCCCTCACTGACCCTCACGGACCCACCCTCTCCCCTCACTGACCCACCCTCTCCCCTCACTGACCCACCCTCTCCCCTCACTGACCCTCACTGACCCACCCTCTCCCCTCACTGACCCACCCTCTCCCCTCACTGACCCACCCTCTCCCCTCACCGACCCACCCTCTCCCCTCACCGACCCACCCTCTCCCCTCACTGACCCACCCTCTCCCCTCACTGACCCTCACTGACCCAACCTCTCCCCTCACTGACCCTCACTGACCCACCCTCTCCCCTCACTGACCCTCACTGACCCACCCTCTCCCCTCACTGACCCTCACTGACCCACCGTCTCCCCTCACTGACCCTCACTGACCCACCCTCTCCCCTCACTGACCCTCACTGACCCACCGTCTCCCCTCACTGACCCACCCTCTCCCCTCACCGACCCTCACTGACCCACCCTCTCCCCTCACTGACCCTCACTGACCCACCCTCTCCCCTCACAGCCCCTCACTGACCCACCCTCTCCCCTCACAGCCCCTCACTGACCCACCCTCTCCCCTCACTGACCCACCCTCTCCCCTCACAGCCCCTCACTGAACCACCCTTTCCCCTCACAGCCCCTCACTGACCCACCCTCTCCCCTCACTGACCCACCGTCTCCCCTCACTGACCCACCCTCTCCCCTCACTGACCCACCCTCTCCCCTCACTGACCCTCACTGACCCACCCTCTCCCCTCACTGACCCACCCTCTCCCCTCACAGCCCCTCACTGACCTTCCCTCTCCCCTCACTGACCGACCCTCTCCCCTCACTGACCCACCCTCTCCCCTCACCGACCCACCCTCTCCCCTCACTGACCCTCACTGCCCACCCTCTCCCCTCACTGACCCACCCTCACCCCTCACTGACCCACCGTCTCCCCTCACTGACCCACCCTCTCCCCTCACCGACCCACCCTCTCCCCTCACAGCCCCTCACTGACCCACCCTCTCCCCTCACCGACCCACCCTCTCCCCTCACTGACCCACCCTCTCCCCTCACAGCCCCTCACTGACCCACCCTCTCCCCTCACTGACCCTCACTGACCCACCCTCTCCCGTCAACGACCCACCCTCTCCCCTAACTGACCCACCCTCTCCCCTCACCGACCCACCCTCTCCCCTCACTGACCCACCCTCTCCCCTCACAGCCCCTCACTGACCCACCCTCTCCCCTCACCGACCCACCCTCTCCCCTCACTGACCCACCCTCTCCCCTCACAGCCCCTCACTGACCCACCCTCTCCCCTCACCGACCCACCCTCTCCCCTCACCGACCCACCCTCTCCCCTCAGCGACCAACCCTCTCCCCCCACCGACCCACCCTCTCCCTCACCGACCCACCCTCTCCCCTCACAGACCCTCAGTGACCCACCCTCTCCCCTCACTGACCCTCACTGACCCACCCTCTCCCCTCACTGACCCACCCTGTCCCCTCACTGACCCACCCTCTCCCCTCACCGACCCACCCTCTCCCCTCACCGACCCACCCTCTCCCCTCACTGACCCACCCTCTCCCCTCACTGACCCACCCTCTCCCCTCGCTGACCCTCACTGACCCACCCTCTCCCCTCACAGCCCCTCACTGACCCACCATCTCCCCTCACTGACCCTCACTGACCCACCCTCTCCCCTCACTGACCCACCCTCTCCCCTCACTGACCCACCCTCTCCCCTCACTGACCCTCACTGACAGACCCTCTCCCCTCACTGACCCACCCTCTCCCCTCACTTACCCTCACTGACCCACCCTCTCCCCTCACTGACCCACCCTCTCCCCTCACTGACCCACCCTCTCCCCTCACTGACCCTCACTGACCCACCCTCTCCCCTCACTGACCCACCCTCTCCCCTCACCGACCCACCCTCTCCCCTCACCGACCCACCCTCTCCCCTCACCGACCCACCCTCTCCCCTCACTGACCCACCCTCTCCCCTCACTGACCCTCACTGACCCACCCTCTCCCCTCACTGACCCTCACTGACCCACCCTCTCCCCTCACTGACCCTCACTGACCCACCCTCTCCCCTCACTGACCCACCCTCTCCCTCACTGACCCACCCTCTCCCCTCACTGACCCACCCTCTCCCCTCACTGACCCTCACTGACCCACCCTCTCCCCTCACAGCCCCTCACTGACCCACCCTCTCCCCTCACAGCCCCTCACTGACCCACCCTCTCCCCTCACAGCCCCTCACTGACCCACCCTCTCCCCTCACTGACCCTCACTGACCCACCCTCTCCCTCACAGCCCCTCACTGAACCACCCTCTCCCCTCACAGCCCCTCACTGACCCACCCTCTCCCCTCACTGACCCACCGTCTCCCCTCACTGACCCACCCTCTCCCCTCACTGACCCACCCTCTCCCCTCACTGACCCTCACTGACCCACCCTCTCCCCTCACTGACCCACCCTCTCCCCTCACAGCCCCTCACTGACCTTCCCTCTCCCCTCACTGACCGACCCTCTCCCCTCACTGACCCACCCTCTCCCCTCACTGACCCACCCTCTCCCCTCACCGACCCACCCTCTCCCCTCACCGACCCACCCTCTCCCCTCACTGACCCTCACTGCCCACCCTCTCCCCTCACTGACCCACCCTCTCCCCTCACTGACCCACCGTCTCCCCTCACTGACCCACCCTCTCCCCTCACCGACCCACCCTCTCCCCTCACAGACCCTCACTGACCCACCCTCTCCCCTCACCGACCCACCCTCTCCCCTCACTGACCCACCCTCTCCCCTCACAGCCCCTCACTGACCCACCCTCTCCCCTCACTGACCCACCCTCTCCCCTCACTGACCCACCCTCTCCCCTCACAGCCCCTCACTGACCCACCCTCTCCCCTCACAGCCCCTCACTGACCCACCCTCTCCCCTCACTGACCCACCCACTCCCCTCACTGACCCACCCTCTCCCCTCACTGACCCACCCTCTCCCCTCACAGCCCCTCACTGACCCACCCTCTCCCCTCACTGACTTACCCTCTCCCCTCACTGACCCACCCTCTCCCCTCACAGCCGCTCACTGACCCACCCTCTCCCCTCACTGACCCTCACTGACCCACCCTCTCCCCTCACAGCCCCTCACTGACCCACCCTCTCCCCTCACTGACCCACCCTCTCCCCTCACTGACCCACCCTCTCCCCTCACTGACCCACCCTCTCCCCTCACTGACCCTCACTGACCCACCCTCTCCCCTCACTGACCCACCCTCTCCCCTCACTGACCCACCCTCTCCCCTCACAGCCACTCACTGACCCACCCTCTCCCCTCACAGCCCATCACTGACCTTCCCTCTCCCCTCACTGACCGACCCTCTCCCCTCACAGCCCCTCACTGACCCACCCTCTCCCCTCACAGCCCCTCACTGACCTTCCCTCTCCCCTCACTGACCCACCCTCTCCCCTCACAGACCCTCACTGACCCACCCTCTCCCCTCACTGACCCACCCTCTCCCCTCACCGACCCACCCTCTCCCCTCACCGACCCACCCTCTCCCCTCACCGACCCACCCTCTCCCCTCACCGACCCACCCTCTCCCCTCACCGACCCACCCTCTCCCCTCACCGACCCACCCTCTCCCCTCACTGACCCACCCTCTCCCCTCACCGACCCACCCTCTCCCCTCACTGACCCTCACTGACCCACCCTCTCCCCTCACAGCCCCTCACTGACCCACCCTCTCCCCTCACTGACCCACCCTCTCCCCTCACAGCCCCACACTGACCCACCCTCTCCCCTCACAGCCCCTCACTGACCCACACTCTCCCCTCACAGCCCCTCACTGACCCACCCTCTCCCCTCACAGCCCCTCACTGACCCACCCTCTCCCCTCACTGACCCTCAAGGACCCACCCTCTCCCCTCACTGACCCAACCTCTCCCCTCACTGCCCCACCGTCTCCCCTCACCGACCCTCACTGACCCACCCTCTCCCCTCACTGACCCACCCTCTCCCCTCACTGACCCTCACTGACCCACCCTCTCCCCTCACTGAACCACCCTCTCCCCTCACTGACCCACACTCTCCCCACACAGCCCCTCACTGACCCACCCTCTCCCCTCACTGACCCTCACTGACACACCCTCTCCCCTCACCGACCCACCCTCTCCCCTCACTGACCCACCCTCTCCCCTCACAGCCCCTCACTGACCCACCCTCTCCCCTCACCGACCCACCCTCTCCCCTCACTGACCCTCACTGACCCACCCTCTCCCCTCACAGCCCCTCACTGACCCACCCTCTCCCCTCACAGACCCACCCTCTCCCCTCACAGCCCCACACTGACCCACCCTCTCCCCTCACAGCCCCTCACTGACCCACACTCTCCCCTCACAGCCCCTCACTGACCCACCCTCTCCCCTCACAGCCCCTCACTGACCCACCCTCTCCCCTCACTGACCCTCACTGACCCACCCTCTCCCCTCACTGACCCAACCTCTCCCCTCACTGCCCCACCGTCTCCCCTCACCGACCCTCACTGACCCACCCTCTCCCCTCACTGACCCACCCTCTCCCCTCACTGACCCTCACTGACCCACCCTCTCCCCTCACTGACCCACCCTCTCCCCTCACTGACCCACACTCTCCCCTCACAGCCCCTCACTGACCTTCCCTCTCCCCTCACTGACCGACCCTCTCCCCTCACAGCCCCTCACTGACCCACCCTCTCCCCTCACTGACCCAACCTCTCCCCTCACCGACCCACCCTCTCCCCTCACCGACCCACCCTCTCCCCTCACCGACCCACCCTCTCCCCTCACCGACCCACCCTCTCCCCTCACTGACCCACCCTCTCCCCTCACAGCCCCTCACTGACCCACCCTCTCCCCTCACCGACCCACCCTCTCCCCTCACTGACCCTCACTGACCCACCCTCTCCCCTCACAGCCCCTCACTGACCCACCCTCTCCCCTCACTGACCCACCCTCTCCCCTCACAGCCCCTCACTGACCCACCCTCTCCCCTCACAGCCCCTCACTGACCCACCCTCTCCCCTCACAGCCCCTCACTGACCCACCCTCTCCCCTCACAGCCCCTCACTGACCCACTCTCTCCCCTCACTGACCCACCCTCTCCCCTCACAGCCCCTCACTGACCCACCCTCTCCCCTCACAGCCCCTCACTGACCCACCCTCTCCCCTCACCGACCCTCACTGACCCACCCTCTCCCCTCACCGACCCTCACTGACCCACCCTCTCCCCTCACCGACCCTCACAGACCCACCCTCTCCCCTCACCGACCCTCACAGACCCACCCTCTCCCCTCACCGACCCACCCTCACACCTCACTGACCCACCCTCTCCCCTCACCGACCATCACTGACCCACCCTCTCCCCTCACCGACCCTCACAGACCCACCCTCTCCCCTCACTGACCCACCCTCTCCCCTCACTGACCCACCCTCTCCCCTCACCGACCCACCCTCTCCCCTCAGTGACCCACCCTCTCCCCTCAGTGACCCACCCTCTGCCCTCACTGACCAACCCTCTCCCCTCACCGACCCTCACAGACCCACCCTCTCCCCTCACTGACCCACCCTCTCCCCTCACAGCCCCTCACTGACCCACCCTCTCCCCTCACTGACCCACCCTCTCCCCTCAGTGACCCACCCTCTCCCCTCACTGACCCACCCTCTCCCCTCAGTGACCCACCCTCTCCCCTCACAGCCCCTCACTGACCCACCCTCTCCCCTCACCGACCCACCCTCTCCCCTCACTGACCCACCCTCTCCCCTCACTAACCCACCCTCTCCCATCACCGACCCACCCTCTCCCCTCACCGACCCACCCTCTCCCCTCACAGCCCCTCACTGACCCACCCTCTCCCCTCACAGCCCCTCACTGACCCACCCTCTCCCCTCACAGCCCCTCACTGACCCACCCTCTCCCCTCACAGCCCCTCACTGACCCACCCTCTCCCCTCACCGACCCACACTCTCCCCTCACTGACCCACCCTCTCCCCTCACAGCCCCTCACTGACCCACCCTCTCCACTCACTGACCCACCCTCTCCCCTCACAGCCCCTCACTGACCCACCCTCTCCCCTCACTGACCCACCCTCTCCCCTCACAGCCCCTCACTGACCCACCCTCTCCCCTCACTGACCCACCCTCTCCCCTCACTGACCCTCACTGACCCACCCTCTCCCCTCACCGACCCACCCTCTCCCCTCACCGACCCACCCTCTCCCCTCACTGACCCACCCTGTCCCCTCACCGACCCACCCTCTCCCCTCACTGACCCTCACCGACCCACCCTCTCCCCTCACCGACCCTCACTGACCCACCCTCTCCACTCAACGACCATCACTGACCCACCCTCTCCCCTCAATGACCCACCCTCTCCCCTCACTGACCCACCCTCTCCCCTCACTGACCCACCCTCTCCCCTCACTGACCCACCCTCTCCCCTCACTGACCCTCACTGACCCACCCTCTCCTCTCACTGACCCACCCTCTCCCCTCACCGACCCACCCTCTCCCCTCACAGCCCCTCACTGACCCACCCTCTCCCCTCACAGCCCCTCACTGACCCACCCTCTCCCCTCACAGCCCCTCACTGACCCACCCTCTCCCCTCACAGCCCCTCACCGACCCACCCTCTCCCCTCACAGCCCTCACTGACCCACCCTCTCCCCTCACAGCCCTCACTGACCCACCCTCTCCCCTCACTGACCCACCCTCTCCCCTCACTGACCCACCCTCTCCCCTCACCGACCCACCCTCTCCCCTCACCGACCCACCCTCTCCCCTCACAGCCCCTCACTGACCCACCCTCTCCCCTCACCGACCCACCCTCTCCCCTCACCGACCCACCCTCTCCCCTCACCGACCCACCCTCTCCCCTCACCAACACACCCTCTCCCCTCACCGACCCACCCTCTCCCCTCACCGACCCACCCTCTCCCCTCACAGCCCCTCACTGACCCACCCTCTCCCTCACAGCCCCTCACTGAGCCACCCTCTCCCCTCACTGACCCACCCTCTCCCCTCACCGACCCACCCTCTCCCCTCACCGACCCACCCTCTCCCCTCACCGACCCACCCTCTCCCCTCACAGCCCCTCACTGACCCACCCTCTCCCCTCACAGCCCCTCACTGAGCCACCCTCTCCCCTCACTGACCCACCCTCTCCCCTCACTGAGCCACCCTCTCCCCTCACTGACCCACCCTCTCGCCTCACCGACACACCCTCTCCCCTCACCGACCCACCCTCTCCCCTCACCGACCCACCCTCTCCCCTCACAGCCCCTCACTGACCCACCCTCTCCCCTCACTGACCCACCCTCTCCCCTCACAGCCCCTCACTGAGCCACCCTCTCCCCTCACTGACCCACCCTCTCCCCTCACTGACCCACCCTCTCCCCTCACCGACACACCCTCTCCCCTCACCGACCCACCCTCTCCCCTCACCGACCCTCACTGACCCACCCTCTCCCCTCACTGACCCTCACTGACCCACCCTCTCCCCTCACTGACCCACCCTCTCCCCTCACAGCCCCTCACTGACCCACCCTCTCCCCTCACAGCCCCTCACTGACCCACCCTCTCCCCTCACAGACCCTCACTGACCCACCCTCTCCCCTCACTGACCCTCACTGACCCACCCTCTCCCCTCACAGCCCCTCACTGACCCACCCTCTCCCCTCACTGACCCTCACTGACCCACCCTCTCCCCTCACTGACCCACCCTCTCCCCTCACTGACCCACCCTCTCCCCTCACTGACCCACCCTCTCCCCTCACCGACCCACCCTCTCCCCTCACTGACCCTCACTGACCCACCCTCTCCCCTCACTGACCCACCCTCTCCCCTCACTGACCCACCCTCTCCCCTCACAGCCCCTCACTGACCCACCCTCTCCCCTCACCGACCCACCCTCTCCCCTCACTGACCCACCCTCTCCCCTCACTGACCCTCACTGACCAACCCTCTCCCCTCACAGCCCCTCACTGACCCACACTCTCCCCTCACCGACCCACCCTCTCCCCTCACTGACCCACCCTCTCCCCTCACTGACCCTCACTGACCAACCCTCTCCCCTCACAGCCCCTCACTGACCCACACTCTCCCCTCACTGACCCACACTCTCCCCTCACTGACCCACCCTCTCCCCTCACTGACCCTCACTGACCACCCTCTCCCCTCACAGCCCCTCACTGACCCACCCTCTCCCCTCACTGACCCACCCTCTCCCCTCACTGACCCACCCTCTCCCCTCACTGACCCACCCTCACACCTCACTGACCCACCCTCTCCCTTCACAGCCCCTCACTGACCCACCCTCTCCCCTCACAGCCCCTCACTGACCCACCCTCTCCCCTCACAGACCCACCCTCTCCCCTCACAGCCCCTCACTGACCCACCCTCTCCCCTCACTGACCCACCCTCTCCCCTCACAGCCCCTCACTGACCCACCCTCTCCCCTCACCGACCCACCCTCACACCTCACTGACCCTCACTGACCCACCCTCTCCCCTCACTGACCCACCCTCTCCCCTCACAGCCCCTCACTGACCCACCCTCTCCCCTCACCGACCCTCACAGACCCACCCTCTCCCCTCACTGACCCACCCTCTGCCCTCACTGACCCTCACTGACCCACCCTCTCCCCTCACCGACCCACCCTCTCCCCTCACTGACCCACCCTCTCCCCTCACAGCCCCTCACTGACCCACCCTCTCCCCTCACTGACCCACCCTCTCCCTCACTGACCCACCCTCTCCCCTCACTGACCCTCACTGACCCACCCTCTCCCCTCACCGACCCACCCTCTCCCCTCACCGACCCACACTCTCCCCTCACTGACCCACCCTCTCCCCTCACTGACCCAACCTCTCCCCTCACCGCCCCTCACTGACCCACCCTCTCCCCTCACCGACCCTCACTGACCCACCCTCTCCCCTCACTGACCCACCCTCTCCCCTCACTGACCCACCCTCTCCCCTCACTGACCCACCGTCTCCGCTCACTGACCCACCCTCTTCCCTCACCGACCCACCCTCTCCCCTCACCGACCCACCCTCTCCCCTCACCGACCCACCCTCTCCCCTCACCGACCCACCCTCTCCCCTCACTGACCCACCCTCTCCCCTCACCGACCCACCCTCTCCCCTCACTGACCCACCCTCTCCCCTCACTGACCCACCCTCTCCCCTCACTGACCCACCCTCTCCCTCACTGAACCTCACTGACCCACCCTCTCCCCTCACTGACCCACCCTCTCCCCCTCACTGAACCTCACTGACCCACCCTCTCCCCTCACCGACCCACCCTCTCCCTCACTGACCCACCCTCTCCCCTCACAGCCCCTCACTGACCCACCCTCTCCCCTCACTGACCCACCCTCTCCCCTCACAGCCCCTCACTGACCCACCCTCTCCCCTCACAGCCCCTCACTGACCCACCCTCTCCCCCTCACCGACCCACCCTCTCCCCTCACTGACCCACCCTCTCCCCTCACAGCCCCTCACTGACCCACCCTCTCCCCTCACTGACCCACCCTCTCCCCTCACTGACCCACCCTCTCCCCTCACTGACCCACCCTCTCCCCTCACTGACCCGCACTGACCCACCCTCTCCCCTCACCGACCCTCACTGACCCACCCTCTCCCCTCACTGACCCACCCTCTCCCCTCACAGCCCCTCACTGACCCACCCACTACCCTCACTGATCCACCCTCTCCCCTCACTGACCCACCCTCTCCCCTCACTGACCCACACTCTCCCCTCACCGACCCTCACTGACCCACCCTCTCCCCTCACCGACCCTCACAGACCCACCCTCTCCCCTCACTGACCCTCACAGACCCACCCTCTCCCCTCACCGACCCACCCTCTCCCCTCACAGCCCCTCACTGACCCACCCTCTCCCCTCTCTGACCCACCCTCTCCCCTCACCGACACACCCTCTCCCCTCACTGACCCACCCTCTCCCCTCACTGACCCACCCTCTCCCCTCACTGACCCACCCTCTCCCCTCACTGACCCTCACTGACCCACCCTCTCCCCTCACTGACCCACCGTCTCCCCTCACTGACCCACCCTCTCCCCTCACCGACCCACCCTCTCCCCTCACTGACCCACCCTCTCCCCTCACTGACCCACCCTCTCCCCTCACTGACCCTCACTGACCCACCCTCTCCCCTCACTGACCCACCCTCTCCCCTCACTGACCCACCGTCTCCCCTCACTGACCCACCCTCTCCCCTCACTGACCCACCCTCTCCCCTCACTGACCCACCTCTCCCTCACTGACCCACCCTCACCCCTCACTGACCCACCCTCTCCCTCAACGACCCACCCTCTCCACTCACTGACCCACCCTCACCCCTCACTGACCCTCACTGACCCACCCTCTCCCCTCACTGACCCACCCTCTCCCCTCACTGACCCTCACTGACCCACCCTCTCCCCTCACTGACCCACCCTCTCCCCTCACTGACCCACCCTCTCCCCTCACCGACCCACCCTCTCCCCTCACCGACCCACCCTCTCCCCTCACCGACCCACCCTCTCCCCTCACCGACCCACCCTCTCCCCTCACCGACCCACCCTCTCCCCTCACTGACCCACCCTCTCCCCTCACAGACCCTCACTGACCCACCCTCTCCCCTCACAGACCCTCACTGACCCACCCTCTCCCCTCACCGACCCACCCTCTCCCCTCACCGACCCACCCTCTCCCCTCACTGACCCACCCTCTCCCCTCACTGACCCACCCTCTCCCCTCACAGCCCCTCACTGACCCACCCTCTCCCCTCACAGCCCCTCACAGACCCACCCTCTCCCCTCACTGACCCACCCTCTCCCCTCACTGACCCTCACTGACCCACCCTCACCCCTCACTGACCCACCCTCTCCCCTCAACGACCCACCCTCTCCACTCACTGACCCACCCTCTCCCCTCACTGACCCTCACTGACCCACCCTCTCCCCTCACTGACCCACCCTCTCCCCTCACAGCCCCTCACTGACCCACCCTCTCCCCTCACAGCCCCTCACTGACCCACCCTCTCCCCTCACTGACCCACCCTCTCCCCTCACAGCCCCTCACTGACCCACCCTCTCCCCTCACTGAACCACCCGCTCCCCTCACTGACCCACACTCTCCCCTCACTGACCCACCCTCTCCCCTCACTGACCCAGCCTCTCCCCTCACTGACCCACCCTCTCCCCTCACTGACCAACCCTCTCCCCTCACAGCCCCTCACTGACCCACCCTCTTCCCTCACTGACCCACCCTCTCCCCTCACAGCCCCTCACTGACCCACCCTCTCCCCTCACAGCCCCTCACTGACCCACCCTCTCCCCTCACAGCCCCTCACTGACCCACCCTCTCCCCTCACAGCCCCTCACTGACCCACCCTCTCCCCTCACCGAACCACCCTCTCCCCCTCACTGACGCACCCTCTCCCCTCACCGACCCACCCTCACCCCTCACTGACCCACCCTCTCCCCTCACTGACCCACCCTCTCCCCTCTGACCCACCCTCTCCCCTCACCGACCCTCACCGACCCACCCTCTCCCCTCACTGACCCACCCTCTCCCCTCACTGACCCACCCTCTCCCCTCACCCACCCACCCTCTCCCCACACTGACCCACACTGACCCACCCTCTCCCTCACTGACCCACCCTCTGCCCTCACTGACCCACCCTCTCCCCTCACTGACCCACCCACTCCCCTCACTGACCCACCCTCTCCCCTCACAGCCCCTCACTGAACCACCCTCTCCCCTCACCGACCCACCCTCTCCCCTCACTGACCCACCCTCTCCCCTCACTGACCCTCACTGAACCACCCTCTCCCCTCACCGACCCACCCTCTCCCCTCACTGACCCACCCTCTCCCCTCACCGACCCACCCACCCCTCACTGACCCACCCTCTCCCCCTCACTGACCCACCCTCTCCCCTCACTGACCCACCCTCTCCCCTCACTGACCCACCCTCTCCCCTCACTGACCCACCCTCTCCCCTCACTGACCCACCCTCTCTCCCCGCACCGACCCTCACTGACCCACCCTCTCCCCTCACCGACCCTCACAGACCCACCCTCTCCCCTCACTGACCCTCACTGACCCACCCTCTCCCCTCACTGACCCACCCTCTCTCCCCTCACTGACCCACTCTCTCCCTCACAGCCCCTCACTGACCCACCCTCTCCCCTCACTGACCCACCTTCTCCCCTCACTGACCCACCCTCTCCCCTCACTGACCCACCCTCTCCCCTCACTGACCCTCACTGACCCACCCTCTCCCCTCACCGACCCACCCTCTCCCCTCACTGACCCACCCTCTCCCCTCACTGACCCACCCTCTCCCCTCACTGACCCTCACTGACCCACCCTCTCCCCTCACTGACCCACCCTCTAACCTCACTGACCCACTCTCTCCCCTCACTGACCCACCCTCTCCCCTCACTGACCCACCCTCTCCCCTCACTGACCCACCCTCTCCCCTTACTGACCCACCCTCTCCCCTCACTGACCCTCACTGACCCACCCTCTCCCCTCACCGACCCACCCTCTCCCCTCACCGACCCTCACTGACCCACCCTCTCCACTCACTGACCCACCCTCTCCCCTCACCGACCCACCCTCTCCCCTCACTGACCCACCCTCATCCCTCACTGACCCAACCTCTCCCCTCACCGACCCACCCTCTCCCCTCACCGACTCTCACTGACCGACCCTCTCCCCTCACAGCCCCTCACTAACCCACCCTCTCCCCTCACAGCCCCTCACTGACCCACCCACTCCCCTCACAGCCCCTCACTGACCCACCCTCTCCCCTCACAGCCCCTCACTGACACACCCTCTCCCCTCACAGCCCCTCACTGACCCACCCTCTCCCCTCACTGACCCACCCTCTCCCCTCACAGCCCCTCACTGACCCACCCTCTCCCCTCACTGACCCTCACTGACCCACCCTCTCCCCTCACTGACCCTCACTGACCCACCCTCTCCCCTCACTAACCCACCCTCTCCCCTCACTGACCCTCACTGACCCACCCTCTCCCCTCACCGACCCTCACTGACCCACCCTCCTCCCCTCACTGACCCACCCTCTCCCCTCACTGACCCACCCTCTCCCCTCACTGACCCACCCTCCTCCCTCACCGACCCACCCTCTCCCCTCACTGACCCACCCTCTCACCTCACTGACCCACCCCTCTCCCCTCACTGACCCACCCTCTCCCCTCACAGCCCCTCACTGACACACCCTCTCCCCTCACTGACCCACCCTCTCCCCACACCGACCCACCCTCTCCCCTCACTGACCCACCCTCTCCCCTCACAGCCTCTCACTGACCCACCCTCTCCCCTCACTGACCCACCCTCTCCCCTCACTGACCCACCCTCTCCCCTCACTGACCCACCCTCTCCCTCACTGACCCACCCTCTCCCCTCACAGACCAACACTCTCCCCTCACAGACCCACCCTCTCCCCTCACAGCCCCTCACTGACCCACCCTCTCCCCTCACTGACCCACCCTCTCCCCTCACTGACCCACCCTCTCCCCTCACTGACCCACCCTCTCCCCTCACAGCCCCTCACTGACCCACCCTCTCCCCTCACTGACCCACCCTCTCCCCTCACTGACCCACCCTCTCCCCTAACTGACCCACCCTCTCCCCTCACTGACCCACCATCTCCCCTCACTGCCCCTCACTGACCCACCCTCTCCCCTCACTGACCCACCCTCTCCCCTCACTGAACCACCCTCTCCCCTCACTGACCCACACTCTCCCCTCACTGACCCACCCTCTCCCCTCACTGACCCACCCTCTCCCCTCACTGACCCAGCCTCTCCCCTCACTGACCCACCCTCTCCCCTCACTGACCAACCCTCTCCCCTCACAGCCCCTCACTGACCCACCCTCTTCCCTCACTGACCCACCCTCTCCCCTCACAGCCCCTCACTGACCCACCCTCTCCCCTCACAGCCCCTCACTGACCCACCCTCTCCCCTCACAGCCCCTCACTGACCCACCCTCTCCCCTCACAGCCCCTCACTGACCCACCCTCTCCCCTCACCGAACCACCCTCTCCCCTCACTGACGCACCCTCTCCCCTCACCGACCCACCCTCTCCCCTCACTGACCCACCCTCTCCCCTCACTGACCCACCCTCTCCCCTCACCCACCCACCCTCTCCCCACACTGACCCTCACTGACCCACCCTCTCCCCTTACTGACCCACCCTCTCCCCTCACTGACCCACCCTCTCCCCTCACTGACCCACCCACTCCCCTCACTGACCCACCCTCTCCCCTCACAGCCCCTCACTGAACCACCCTCTCCCCTCACAGCCCCTCACTGACCCACCCTCTCCCCTCACTGACCCACCCTCTACCCTCACCGACCCACCCTCTCCCCTCACAGCCCCTCACTGACCCACCCTCTCCCCTCACAGCCCCTCACTGAACCACCCTCTCCCCTCACCGACCCACCCTCTCCCCTCACTGACCCACCCTCTCCCCTCACTGACCCTCACTGAACCACCCTCTCCCCTCACCGACCCACCCTCTCCCCTCACTGACCCACCCTCTCCCCTCACCGACCCACCCTCTCCCCTCACTGACCCACCCTCTCCCCTCACTGACCCACCCTCTCCCCTCACTGACCCACCCTCTCCCCTCACTGACCCACCCTCTCCCCTCACTGACCCACCCTCTCCCCGCACCGACCCTCACTGACCCACCCTCTCCCCTCACCGACCCTCACAGACCCACCCTCTCCCCTCACTGACCCTCACTGACCCACCCTCTCCCCTCACTGACCCACCCTCTCCCCTCACTGACCCACTCTCTCCCCTCACAGCCCCTCACTGACCCACCCTCTCCCCTCACTGACCCACCCTCTCCCCTCACTGACCCACCCTCTCCCCTCACTTACCCACCCTCTCCCCCTCACTGACCCTCACTGACCCACCCTCTCCCCTCACCGACCCACCCTCTCCCCTCACTGACCCACCCTCTCCCCTCACTGACCCACCCTCTCCCTCACTGACCCTCACTGACCCACCCTCTCCCCTCACTGACCCACCCTCTAACCTCACTGACCCACTCTCTCCCCTCACCGACCCACCATCTCCCCTCACCGACCCACCCTCTCCCCTCAACTGACCCACCCTCTCCCCTCACTGACCCACCCTCTCCCTCACTGACCCACCCTCTCCCCTCACTGACCCACCCTCTCCCCTCACTGACCCTCACTGACCCACCCTCTCCCCTCACCGACCCACCTTCTCCCCTCACCGACCCTCACTGACCCACCCTCTCCACTCACTGACCCACCCTCTCCCCTCACCGACCCACCCTCTCCCCTCACTGACCCACCCTCATCCCTCACTGACCCAACCTCTCCCCTCACCGACCCACCCTCTCCCCTCACCGACCCTCACTGACCCACCCTCTCCCCTCACAGCCCCTCACTAACCCACCCTCTCCCCTCACAGCCCCTCACTGACCCACCCTCTCCCCTCACAGCCCCTCACTGACCCACCCTCTCCCCTCACAGCCCCTCACTGACACACCCTCTCCCCTCACTGACCCACCCTCTCCCCTCACAGCCCCTCACTGACCCACCCTCTCCTCTCACAGCCCCTCACTGACCCACCCTCTCCCCTCACAGCCCCTCACTGACCCACCCTCTCCCCTCACTGACCCTCACTGACCCACCCTCTCCCCTCACTAACCCACCCTCTCCCCTCACTGACCACCCTCTCCCCTCACTGACCCACCCTCTCCCCTCACAGCCCCTCACTGACCCACCCTCTCCCCTCACTGACCCTCACTGACCCACCCTCTCCCCTCACTGACCCTCACTGACCCACCCTCTCCCCTCACTAACCCACCCTCTCCCCTCACTGACCCTCACTGACCCACCCTCTCCCCTCACCGACCCTCACTGACCCACCCTCTCCCCTCACTGACCCACCCTCTCCCCTCACTGACCCACCCTCTCCCCTCACTGACCCACCCTCTCCGCTCACCGACCCACCCTCTCCCCTCACTGACCCACCCTCTCACCTCACTGACGCACCCTCTCCCCTCACTGACCCACCCTCTCCCCTCACAGCCCCTCACTGACACACCCTCTCCCCTCACTGACCCACCCTCTCCCCACACCGACCCACCCTCTCCCCTCACTGACCCACCCTCTCCCCTCACAGCCTCTCACTGACCCACCCTCTCCCCTCACTGACCCACCCTCTCCCCTCACTGACCCACCCTCTCCCCTCACTGACCCACCCTCTCCCCTCACTGACCCACCCTCTCCCCTCACTGACCAACACTCTCCCCTCACAGACCCACCCTCTCCCCTCACAGCCCCTCACTGACCCACCCTCTCCCCTCACTGACCCACCCTCTCCCCTCACTGACCCACCCTCTCCCCTCACTGACCCACACTCTCCCCTCACAGCCCCTCACTGACCCACCCTCTCCCCTCACTGACCCACCCTCTCCCCTCACTGACCCACCCTCTCCCCTCACTGACCCACCCTCTCCCCTCACTGACCCACCCTCTCCCCTCACTGACCCACCATCTCCCCTCACTGCCCCTCACTGACCCACCCTCTCCCCTCACTGACCCTCACTGACCCACCCTCTCCCCTCACTGACCCACACTCTCCCCTCACTGACCCACACTCTCCCCTCACTGACCCTCACTGACCCACCCTCTCCCCTCACTGACCCACCCTCTCCCCTCACTGACCAACCCTCTCCCCTCACTGACCCACCCTCTCCCCTCACTGACCCACCCTCTCCCCTCACTGACCCTCACTGACCAACCCTCTCCCCTCACAGCCCCTCACTGACCCACACTCTCCCCTCACTGACCCACCCTCTCCCCTCACTGACCCTCACTGACCCACCCTCTCCCCTCACAGCCCCTCACTGACCCACCCTCTCCCTTCACAGCCCCTCACTGACCCACCCTCTCCCCTCACAGCCCCTCACTGACCCACCCTCTCCCCTCACAGACCCACCCTCTCCCCTCACAGCCCCTCACTGACCCACCCTCTCCCCTCACCGACCCACCCTCACCCCTCACTGACCCTCACTGACCCACCCTCTCCCCTCACTGACCCACCCTCTCCCCTCACAGCCCCTCACTGACCCACCCTCTCCCCTCACCGACCCTCACAGACCCACCCTCTCCCCTCACTGACCCACCCTCTGCCCTCACTGACCCTCACTGACCCACCCTCTCCCCTCACCGACCCAGCCTCTCCCCTCACTGACCCACCCTCTCCCCTCACAGCCCCTCACTGACCCACCCTCTCCCCTCACTGACCCACCCTCTCCCCTCACTGACCCACCCTCTCCCCTCACTGACCCTCACTGACCCACCCTCTCCCCTCAACGACCCACCCTCTCCCCTCACCGACCCACCCTCTCCCCTCACTGACCCAACCTCTCCCCTCACCGCCCCTCACTGACCCACCCTCTCCCCTCACTGACCCTCACTGACCCACCCTCTCCCCTCACTGACCCACCCTCTCCCCTCACTGACCCAACCTCTCCCCTCACCGCCCCTCACTGACCCACCCTCTCCCCTCACCGACCCTCACTGACCCACCCTCTCCCCTCACTGACCCACCCTCTCCCCTCACTGACCCACCCTCTCCCCTCACTGACCCACCCTCTCCCCTCACTGACCCACCCTCTCCCCCTCACCGACCCACCCTCTCCCCTCACCGACCCACCCTCTCCCCTCACCGACCCACCCTCTCCCCTCACCGACCCACCCTCTCCCCTCACCGACCCACCCTCTCCCCTCACCGACCCACCCTCTCCCCTCACTGACCAACCCTCTCCCCTCACTGACCCACCCTCTCCCCTCACTGACCCTCACTGACCCACCCTCTCCCCTCACCGACCCACCCTCTCCCCTCACCGACCCACCCTCTCCCCTCACCGACCCACCCTCTCCCCTCACCGACCCACCCTCTCCCCTCACCGACCCACCCTCTCCCCTCACTGACCCACCCTCTCCCCTCACAGCCCCTCACTGACCCACCCTCTCCCCTCACTGACCCACCCTCTCCCCTCACCTACCCACCCTCTCCCCTCATTGACCCACCCTCTCCCCTCACAGCCCCTCACTGACCCACCCTCTCCCCTCACAGCCCCTCACTGACCCACCCTCTCCCCTCACTGACCCTCACTGACCCACCCTCTCCCCTCACTGACCCACCCACTCCCTCTCCCCCTCACCGACCCACCCTCTCCCCTCACCGACCCACCCTCTCCCCTCACCGACCCACCCTCTCCCCTCACCGACCCACCCTCTCCCCTCACCGACCCACCCTCTCCCCTCACCGACCCACCCTCTCCCCTCACCGACCCACCCTCTCCCCTCACCGACCCACCCTCTCTCCTCACCGACCCACCCTCTCCCCTCACTGACCCAACCTCTCCCCTCACAGCCCCTCAATGACCCACCCTCTCCCCTCACTGACCCTCACTGACCCACCCTCTCCCCTCACTGATCCTCACTGACCCACCCTCTCCCCTCACTGACCCTCACTGACCCACCCTCTCCCCTCACTGACCCTCACCCGACCCACCCTCTCCCCTCACAGCCCCTCACTGACCCACCCTCTCCCCTCACCGACCCTCACTGACCCACCCTCTCCCCTCACCGACCCTCACTGACCCACCCTCTCCCCTCACTGACCCACCCTCTCCCCTCACTGACCCTCACCGACCCACCCTCTCCCCTCACAGCCCCTCACTGACCCACCCTCTCCCCTCACCGACCCTCACTGACCCACCCTCTCCCCTCACCGACCCTCACTGACCCACCCTCTCCCCTCACTGACCCACCCTCTCCCCTCACAGCCCCTCACCGACCCACCCTCTCCCCTCACCGACCCACCCTCTCCCCTCACTGACCCACCCTCTCCCCTCACTGACCCTCACTGACCTACCCTCTCCCCTCACCGACCCACCCTCTCCCCTCACTGACCCACCCTCTCCCCTCACTGACCCACGCTCTCCCCTCACAGACCCTCACTGACCCACCCTCTCCCCTCACTGACCCACCCTCTCCCCTCACCGACCCACCCTCTCCCCTCACAGCCCCTCACTGACCCACCCTCTCCCCTCACAGCCCCTCACTGACCCACCCTCTCCCCTCACTGACCCACCCTCTCCCCTCACTGACCCTCACTGACCCACCCTCTCCCCTCACTGACCCTCATTGACCCACCCTCTCCCCTCACCGACACACCCTCTCCCCTCACCGACCCACCCTCTCCCCTCACAGCCCTCACTGACCCAACCTCTCCCCTCACTGACCCACCCTCTCCCCTCACTGACCCACCCTCTCCCCTCACCGACCCACCCTCTCCCCTCACTGACCCACCCTCTCCCCTCACCGACCCACCCTCTCCCCTCACTGACCCACCCTCTCCCCTCACAGCCCCTCACCGACCCACCCTCTCCCCTCACCGACCCACCCTCTCCCCTCACTGACCCACCCTCTCCCCTCACTGACCCACCATCTGCCCTCACTGACCCACCCTCTCCCCTCACTGACCCACCATCTGCCCTCACTGACCCACCCTCTCCCCTCACTGACCCACCCTCTCCCCTCACTGACCCACCCTCTCCCCTCACTGACCCACCCTCTCCCCTCACTGACCCACCCTCTCCCCTCACAGCCCCTCACTGACCCACCCTCTCCCCTCACAGCCCCTCACTGACCCACCCTCTCCCCTCACTGACCCACCCTCTCACCTCACTGACCCACCCTCTCCCCTCACAGCCCCTCACTGACCCACCCTCTCCCCTCACTGACCCTCACTGACCCACCCTCTCCCCTCACAGCCCCTCACCGACCCACCCTCTCCCCCTCACCGACCCACCCTCTCCCCTCACAGCCCCTCACTGACCCACCCTCTCTCCTCACTGACCCACCCTCTCCCCTCACTGACCCACCCTCTCCCCTCACTGACCCACCCTCTCCCCTCACCGACCCACCCTCTCCCCTCACCGACACACCCTCTCCCCTCACAGCCCCTCACTGACCAACCCTCTCCCCTCACTGACCCACCCTCTCCCCTCACTGACGCACCCTCTCCACTCACTGACCCACCCTCTCCCCTCACAGCCCCTCACTGACCCACCCTCTCCCCTCACTGACCCTCACCGACCCACCCTCTCCGCTCACTGACCCACCCTCTCCCCTCACTGACCCACCCTCTCCCCTCACTGACCCACCCTCTCCCCTCACCGACCCACCCTCTCCCCTCACCGACCCACCCTCTCCCCTCACCGACCCACCCTCTCCCCTCACCGACCCACCCTCTCCCCTCACCGACCCACCCTCTCCCCTCAATGACCCACCCTCTCCCCTCACCGACCCTCACTGACCCACCCTCTCCACTCACCGACCGTCACTGACCCACCCTCTCCCCTCACTGACCCACCCTCTCCCCTCTGACCCACCCTCTCCCCTCACTGACCCACCCTCTCCCCTCACTGACCCACCCTCTCCCCTCACTGACCCTCACTGACCCACCCTCTCCCCTCACTGACCCTCACTGACCCACCCTCTCCCCTCACTGACCCTCACTGACCCACCCTCTCCCCTCACTGACCCACCCTCTCCACTCACAGCCCCTCACTGACCCACCCTCTCCCCTCACAGCCCCTCACTGACCCACCCTCTCCCCTCACTGACCCACCCTCTACCCTCACCGACCCACCCTCTCCCCTCACAGCCCCTCACTGACCCACCCTCTCCCCTCACAGCCCCTCACTGACCCACCCTCTCCCCTCACCGACCCACGCTCTCCCCCTCACTGACCCACCCTCTCCCCTCACTGACCCACGCTCTCCCCTCACTGACCCACCCTCTCCCTCTGACCCACCCTCTCCCTCACTGACCCACCCTCTCCCCTCACTGAACCCACCCTCTCCCCTCACTGACCCTCACTGACCCACCCTCTCCCCTCACCGACCCACCCTCTCCCCTCACCGACCCACCCTCTCCCCTCACTGACCCACCCTCTCCCCTCACTGACCCACCCTCTCCCCTCACTGACCCTCACTGACCCACCCTCTCCCCTCACTGACCCTCACTGACCCACCCCTCTCCACTCACAGCCCCTCACTGACCCACCCTCTCCCCTCACAGCCCCTCACTGACCCACCCTCTCCCCTCACTGACCCACCCTCTCCCCTCACCGACCCACCGTCTCCCCTCACAGCCCCTCACTGACCCACCCTCTCCCTCACAGCCCCTCACTGACCCACCCTCTCCCCTCACTGACCCACCCTCTCCCTCACCGACCCACCCTCTCCCCTCACCGACCCACCCTCTCCCCTCACCGACCCTCACTGACCCACCCCTCTCCCCTCCCCGACCCTCACTGACCCACCCTCTCCCCTCACTGACCCACCCTCTCCCCTCACCGACCCTCACTGACCCACCCTCTCCCCTCACCGACCCTCACAGACCCACCCTCTCCCCTCACTGACCCACCGTCTCCCCTCACTGACCCACCCTCTCCCCTCACCGACCCACCCTCTCCCCTCACTGACCCACCCTCTCCCCTCACTGACCCACCCTCTCCCCTCACCGACCCTCACTGACCCACCCTCTCCCCTCACCGACCCTCACTGACCCACCCTCTCCCCTCACTGACCCACCCTCTCCTCTCACCGACCCACCCTCTCCCCTCAACGACCCACCCTCTCCCCTCACTGACCCTCACTGACCCACCCTCTCCCGTCAACGACACACCCTCTCCCCTAACTGACCCACCCTCTCCCCTCACAGCCCCTCACTGACCCACCCTCTCCCCTCACCGACCCACCCTCTCCCCTCACTGACCCACCCTCTCCCCTCACAGCCCCCTCACTGACCCACCCTCTCCCCTCACCGACCCACCCTCTCCCCTCACCGACCCACCCTCTCCCCTCAGCGACCAACCCTCTCCCCCCACTGACCCACCCTCTCCCCTCACCGACCCACCCTCTCCCCTCACAGACCCTCAGTGACCCACCCTCTCCCCTCACTGACCCTCACTGACCCACCCTCTCCCCTCACTGACCCACCCTGTCCCCTCACTGACCCACCCTCTCCCCTCACCGACCCACCCTCTCCCCTCACCCGACCCACCCTCTCCCCTCACTGACCCACCCTCTCCCCTCACTGACCCACCCTCTCCCCTCACTGACCCTCACTGACCCACCCTCTCCCCTCACAGCCCCTCACTGACCCACCATCTCCCCTCACTGACCCTCACTGACCCACCCTCTCCCCTCACTGACCCACCCTCTCCCCTCACTGACCCACCCTCTCCCCTCACTGACCCTCACTGACCCACCCTCTCCCCTCACTGACCCCACCCTCTCCCCTCACTGACCCTCACGGACCCACCCTCTCCCCTCACTGACCCACCCTCTCCCCTCACTGACCCACCCTCTCCCCTCACTGACCCTCACTGACCCACCCTCTCCCCTCACTGACCCACCCTCTCCCCTCACTGACCCACCCTCTCCCCTCACCGACCCACCCTCTCCCCTCACCGACCCACCCTCTCCCCTCACTGACCCACCCTCTCCCCTCACTGACCCTCACTGACCCAACCTCTCCCCTCACGACCCTCACTGACCCACCCTCTCCCCTCACTGACCCTCACTGACCCACCCTCTCCCCTCACTGACCCACCCTCTCCCCTCACTGACCCACCCTCTCCCCTCACTGACCCTCACTGACCCACCCTCTCCCCTCACTGACCCTCACTGACCCACCCTCTCCCCTCACAGCCCCTCACTGACCCACCCTCTCCCCTCACAGCCCCTCACTGACCCACCCTCTCCCCTCACTGACCCTCACTGACCCACCCTCTCCCCTCACAGCCCCTCACTGAACCACCCTTTCCCCTCACAGCCCCTCACTGACCCACCCTCTCCCCTCACTGACCCACCGTCTCCCCTCACTGACCCACCCTCTCCCCTCACTGACCCACCCTCTCCCCTCACTGACCCTCACTGACCCACCCTCTCCCCTCACTGACCCACCCTCTCCCCTCACAGCCCCTCACTGACCTTCCCTCTCCCCTCACTGACCGACCCTCTCCCCTCACTGACCCACCCTCTCCCCTCACCGACCCACCCTCTCCCCTCACTGACCCTCACTGCCCACCCTCTCCCCTCACTGACCCACCCTCACCCCTCACTGACCCACCGTCTCCCCTCACTGACCCACCCTCTCCCCTCACCGACCCACCCTCTCCCCTCACAGCCCCTCACTGACCCACCCTCTCCCCCTCACCGACCCACCCTCTCCCCCTCACTGACCCACCCTCTCCCCTCACAGCCCCTCACTGACCCACCCTCTCCCCTCACTGACCTCACTGACCCACCCTCTCCCGTCAACGACCCACCCCTCCCCTAACTGACCCACCCTCTCCCCTCACCGACCCACCCTCTCTCCCCTCACTGACCCACCCTCTCCCCTCACAGCCCCTCACTGACCCACCCTCTCCCCTCACCGACCCACCCTCTCCCCTCACTGACCCACCCTCTCCCCTCACAGCCCCTCACTGACCCACCCTCGCCCCTCACCGACCCACCCTCTCCCCTCACCGACCCACCCTCTCCCCTCAGCGACAACCCTCTCCCCCCACCGACCCACCCTCTCCCCTCACCGACCCACCCTCTCCCTCACAGACCCTCAGTGACCCACCCTCTCCCCTCACTGACCCCTCACTGACCCACCCTCTCCCCTCACTGACCCACCCTGTCCCCTCACTGACCCACCCTCTCCCCTCACCGACCCACCCTCTCCCCTCACCAACCCACCCTCTCCCCTCACTGACCCACCCTCTCCCCTCACTGACCCACCCTCTCCCCTCGCTGACCCTCACTGACCCACCCTCTCCCCTCACAGCCCCTCACTGACCCACCATCTCCCCTCACTGACCCTCACTGACCCACCCTCTCCCCTCACTGACCCACCCTCTCCCCTCACTGACCCACCCTCTCCCCTCACTGACCCACCCTCTCCCCTCACTGACCCTCACTGACCCACCCTCTCCCCTCACTGACCCACCCTCTCCCCTCACTTACCCTCACTGACCCACCCTCTCCCCTCACTGACCCACCCTCTCCCCTCACTGACCCACCCTCTCCCCTCACTGACCCTCACTGACCCACCCTCTCCCCTCACTGACCCACCCTCTCCCCTCACCGACCCACCCTCTCCCCTCACCGACCCACCCTCTCCCCTCACCGACCCACCCTCTCCCCTCACTGACCCACCCTCTCCCCTCACTGACCCTCACTGACCCACCCTCTCCCCTCACTGACCCTCACTGACCCACCCTCTCCCCTCACTGACCCTCACTGACCCACCCTCTCCCCTCACTGACCCACCCTCTCCCCTCACTGACCCACCCTCTCCCCTCACTGACCCACCCTCTCCCCTCACTGACCCTCACTGACCCACCCTCTCCCCTCACAGCCCCTCACTGACCCACCCTCTCCCTTCACAGCCCCTCACTGACCCACCCTCTCCCCTCACAGCCCCTCACTGACCCACCCTCTCCCCTCACTGACCCTCACTGACCCACCCTCTCCCCTCACAGCCCCTCACTGAACCACCCTCTCCCCTCACAGCCCCTCACTGACCCACCCTCTCCCCTCACTGACCCACCGTCTCCCCTCACTGACCCACCCTCTCCCCTCACTGACCCACCCTCTCCCCTCACTGACCCCTCACTGACCCACCCTCTCCCCTCACTGACCCACCCTCTCCCCTCACAGCCCCTCACTGACCTTCCCTCTCCCCTCACTGACCGACCCTCTCCCCTCACTGACCCACCCTCTCCCCTCACTGACCCACCCTCTCCCCTCACCGACCCACCCTCTCCCCTCACTGACCCTCACTGCCCACCCTCTCCCCTCACTGACCCACCCTCTCCCCTCACTGACCCACCGTCTCCCTCACTGACCCACCCTCTCCCCTCACCGACCCACCCTCTCCCCTCACAGACCCTCACTGACCCACCCTCTCCCCTCACCGACCCACCCCTCTCCCCTCACTGACCCACCCTCTCCCCTCACAGCCCCTCACTGACCCACCCTCTCCCCTCACTGACCCACCCCTCTCCCCTCACTGACCCACCCTCTCCCCTCACAGCCCCTCACTGACCCACCCTCTCCCCTCACAGCCCCTCACTGACCCACCCTCTCCCCTCACTGACCCACCCACTCCCCTCACTGACCCACCCTCTCCCCTCACTGACCCCACCCTCTCCCCTCACAGCCCCTCACTGACCCACCCTCTCCCCTCACTGACTTACCCTCTCCCTCACTGACCCACCCTCTCCCCTCACAGCCGCTCACTGACCCACCCTCTCCCCTCACTGACCCTCACTGACCCACCCTCTCCCCTCACAGCCCCTCACTGACCCACCCTCTCCCCTCACTGACCCACCCTCTCCCCTCACTGACCCACCCTCTCCCCTCACTGACCCACCCTCTCCCCTCACTGACCCTCACTGACCCACCCTCTCCCCTCACTGACCCACCCTCTCCCCTCACTGACCCACCCTCTCCCCTCACAGCCCCTCACTGACCCACCCTCTCCCCTCACAGCCCATCACTGACCTTCCCTCTCCCCTCACTGACCGACCCTCTCCCCTCACAGCCCCTCACTGACCCACCCTCTCCCCTCACAGCCCCTCACTGACCTTCCCTCTCCCCTCACTGACCCACCCTCTCCCCTCACAGACCCTCACTGACCCACCCTCTCCCCTCACCGACCCACCCTCTCCCCTCACCGACCCACCCTCTCCCCTCACCGACCCACCCTCTCCCTCACCGACCCACCCTCTCCCCTCACCGACCCACCCTCTCCCCTCACCGACCCACCCTCTCCCCTCACTGACCCACCCTCTCCCCTCACCGACCCACCCTCTCCCCTCACTGACCCTCACTGACCCACCCTCTCCCCTCACAGCCCTCACTGACCCACCCTCTCCCCTCACTGACCCACCCTCTCCCCTCACAGCCCCACACTGACCCACCCTCTCCCCTCACAGCCCCTCACTGACCCACACTCTCCCCTCACAGCCCCTCACTGACCCACCCTCTCCCCTCACATCCCCTCACTGACCCACCCTCTCCCCTCACTGACCCTCACTGACCCACCCTCTCCCCTCACTGACCCAACCTCTCCCCTCACTGCCCCCACCGTCTCCCCTCACCGACCCTCACTGACCCACCCTCTCCCCTCACTGACCCACCCTCTCCCCTCACTGACCCTCACTGACCCACCCTCTCCCCTCACTGACCCACCCTCTCCCCTCACTGACCCACCCTCTCCCCACACAGCCCCTCACTGACCCACCCTCTCCCCTCACTGACCCTCACTGACACACCCTCTCCCCTCACCGACCCACCCTCTCCCCTCACTGACCCACCCTCTCCCCTCACAGCCCCTCACTGACCCACCCTCTCCCCTCACCGACCCACCCTCTCCCCTCACTGACCCTCACTGACCCACCCTCTCCCCTCACAGCCCCTCACTGACCCACCCTCTCCCCTCACTGACCCACCCTCTCCCCTCACAGCCCCACACTGACCCACCCTCTCCCCTCACAGCCCCTCACTGACCCACACTCTCCCCTCACAGCCCCTCACTGACCCACCCTCTACCCTCACAGCCCCTCACTGACCCACCCTCTCCCCTCCTGACCCTCACTGACCCTCCCTCTCCCCTCACCTGACCCAACCTCTCCCCTCACTGCCCCACCGTCTCCCTCACCGACCCTCACTGACCCACCCTCTCCCCTCACTGACCCACCCTCTCCCCTCACTGACCCTCACTGACCCACCCTCTCCCCTCACTGACCCACCCTCTCCCCTCACTGACCCACTCTCTCCCCTCCACAGCCCCTCACTGACCTTCCCTCTCCCCTCACTGACCGACCCCTCTCCCCTCACAGCCCCTCACTGACCCACCCTCTCCCCTCACTGACCCAACCTCTCCCCTCACCGACCCACCCTCTCCCCTCACCGACCCACCCTCTCCCCTCAACCGACCCACCCTCTCCCCTCACCGACCACCCTCTCCCCTCACTGACCCACCCTCTCCCCTCACAGCCCCTCACTGACCCACCCTCTCCCCTCACCGACCCACCCTCTCCCCTCACTGACCCTCACTGACCCACCCTCTCCCCTCACAGCCCCTCACTGACCCACCCTCTCCCCTCACTGACCCACCCTCTCCCCTCACAGCCCTCACTGACCCACCCTCTCCCCTCACAGCCCCTCACTGACCCACCCTCTCCCTCACAGCCCCTCACTGACCCACCCTCTCCCCTCACAGCCCCTCACTGACCCACTCTCTCCCCCTCACTGACCCACCCTCTCCCTCACAGCCCTCACTGACCCACCCTCTCCCCTCACAGCCCCGCACTGACCCAACCTCTCCCCTCACCGACCCTCACTGACCCCCACCCTCTCCCTCACCGACCCTCACAAGACCCACCCTCTCCCTCACCGACCCTCACAGACCCACCCTCTCCCCTCACCGACCCACCCTCACCACCTCACTGACCCCACCCTCTCCCCTCACCGACCATCACTGACCCACCCTCTCCCCTCACCGACCCTCACAGACCCACCCCTCTCCCCTCACTGACCCACCCTCTCCCCTCACTGACCCACCCTCTCCCTCACCGACCCACCCTCTCCCCTCAATGACCCACCCTCTCCCTCAGTGACCCACCCTCTGCCCTCACTGACCAACCCTCTCCCCTCACCGACCCTCACAGACCCACCCTCTCCCCTCACTGACCCACCCTCTCCCCTCACTAGCCCCTCACTGACCCACCCTCTCCCCTCACTGACCCACCCTCTCCCCTCAGTGACCACCCTCTCCCCTCACTGACCCACCCTCTCCCCTCAGTGACCCACCCTCTCCCCTCACAGCCCCTCACTGACCCACCCTCTCCCCTCACCGACCCACCCTCTCCCCTCACTGACCCACCCTCTCCCCTCACTAACCCACCCTCTCCCATCACCGACCCACCCTCTCCCCTCACCGACCCACCCTCTCCCCTCATAGCCCCTCACTGACCCACCCTCTCCCCTCACAGCCCCTCACTGACCCACCCTCTCCCCTCACAGCCCCTCACTGACCCACCCTCTCCCCTCACAGCCCCCTCACTGACCCACCCTCTCCCCTCACCGACCCACACTCTCCCCTCACTGACCCACCCTTCTCCCCTCACAGCCCCTCACTGACCCACCCTCTCCACTCACTGACCCACCCTCTCCCCTCACAGCCCCTCACTGACCCACCCTCTCCCCCTCACTGACCCACCCTCTCCCCTCACAGCCCCTCACTGACCCACCCTCTCCCCTCACTGACCCACCCTCTCCCCTCACTGACCCCTCACTGACCCACCCTCTCCCCTCACCGACCCACCCTCTCCCCTCACCGACCCACCCCTCTCCCTCACTGACCCACCCTGTCCCCCTCACCGACCCACCCTCTCCCCTCACTGACCCTCACCGACCCACCCTCTCCCCTCACCGACCCCTCACTGACCCACCTCTCCACTCACGACCATCACTGACCCACCCTCTCCCCTCAATGACCCACCCTCTCCCCTCACTGACCCACCCTCTCCCCTCACTGACCCACCCTCTCCCCTCACTGACCCACCCTCTCCCCTCACTGACCCTCACTGACCCACCCTCTCCTCTCACTGACCCACCCTCTCCCCTCACCGACCCACCCTCTCCCCTCACAGCCCCTCACTGACCCACCCTCTCCCCTCACAGCCCCTCACTGACCCACCCTCTCCCCTCACAGCCCCTCACTGACCCACCCTCTCCCCTCACAGCCCCTCACCGACCCCACCCTCTCCCCTCACAGCCCCTCACCGACCACCCTCTCCCCTCACAGCCCCTCACTGACCCACCCTCTCCCCTCACAGCCCCTCACTGACCCACCCTCTCCCCTCACTGACCCACCCTCTCCCTCACTGACCCACCCTCTCCCCTCACCGACCCACCCTCTCCCCTCACCGACCCACCCTCTCCCCTCACAGCCCCTCACTGACCCACCCTCTCCCCTCCACCGACCCACCCTCTCCCCTCACCGACCCACCCTCTCCCCTCACCGACCCACCCTCTCCCCTCACCGACACACCCTCTCCCCTCACCGACCCACCCTCTCCCCTCACCGACCCACCCTCTCCCCTCACCGACCCACCCTCTCCCCTCACAGCCCCTCACTGACCCACCCTCTCCCCTCACAGCCCCTCACTGAGCCACCCTCTCCCCTCACTGACCCACCCTCTCCCCCTCACCGACCCACCCTCTCCCCTCACCGACCCACCCTCTCCCCTCACCGACCCACCCTCTCCCCTCACAGCCCCTCACTGACCCACCCTCTCCCCTCACAGCCCCTCACTGAGCCACCCTCTCCCCTCACTGGACCCACCCTCTCCCCTCACTGAGCCACCCTCTCCCCTCACTGACCCACCCTCTCGCCTCACCGACACACCCTCTCCCCTCACCGACCCACCCTCTCCCCTCACCGACCCACCCTCTCCCCTCACAGCCCCTCACTGACCCACCCTCTCCCCTCACTGACCCACCCTCTCCCCTCACAGCCCCTCACTGAGCCACCCTCTCCCCTCACTGACCCACCCTCTCCCTCACTGACCCACCCTCTCCCCTCACCGACACACCCTCTCCCCTCACCGACCCACCCTCTCCCCTCACCGACCCTCACTGACCCACCCTCTCCCCTCACTGACCCCTCACTGACCCACCCTCTCCCCTCACTGACCCACCCTCTCCCCTCACAGCCCCTCACTGACCCACCCTCTCCCCTCACAGCCCCTCACTGACCCACCCTCTCCCCTCACAGACCCTCACTGACCCACCCTCTCCCCTCACTGACCCTCACTGACCCACCCCTCTCCCCTCACAAGCCCCTCACTGACCCACCCTCTCCCCTCACTGACCCTCACTGACCCACCCTCTCCCCTCACTGACCCACCCTCTCCCCTCACTGACCCACCCTCTCCCCTCACTGACCCACCCTCTCCCCTCACGACCCACCCTCTCCCCTCACTGACCCTCACTGACCCACCTCTCCCCTCACTGACCCACCCTCTCCCCTCACTGACCCACCCTCTCCCCTCACAGCCCCTCACTGACCCACCCTCTCCCCTCACCGACCCACCCTCTCCCCTCACTGACCCACCCTCTCCCCTCACTGACCCTCACTGACCAACCCTCTCCCCTCACAGCCCCTCACTGACCCACACTCTCCCCTCACCGACCCACCCTCTCCCCTCACTGACCCACCCTCTCCCCTCACTGACCCTCACTGACCAACCCTCTCCCCTCACAGCCCCTCACTGACCCACACTCTCCCCTCACTGACCCACACTCTCCCCTCACTGACCCACCCTCTCCCCTCACTGACCCTCACTGACCACCCTCTCCCCTCACAGCCCCTCACTGACCCACCCTCTCCCCTCACTGACCCACCCTCTCCCCTCACTGACCCACCCTCTCCCCTCACTGACCCACCCTCTCCCCTCACTGACCCTCACTGACCAACCCTCTCCCCTCACAGCCCTCACTGACCCACACTCTCCCTCACTGACCCACCCTCTCCCCTCACTGACCCTCACTGACCCACCCTCTCCCCTCACAGCCCCTCACTGACCCACCCTCTCCCTTCACAGCCCCTCACTGACCCACCCTCTCCCCTCACAGCCCCTCACTGACCCACCCTCTCCCCTCACTGACCCACCCTCTCCCCTCACAGCCCCTCACTGACCCACCCTCTCCCCTCACTGACCCACCCTCTCCCCTCACAGCCCCTCACTGACCCACCCTCTCCCCTCACCGACCCACCCTCACACCTCACTGACCCTCACTGACCCACCCTCTCCCCTCACTGACCCACCCTCTCCCCTCACAGCCCCTCACTGACCCACCCTCTCCCCTCACCGACCCTCACAGACCCACCCTCTCCCCTCACTGCCCCACCCTCTGCCCTCACTGACCCTCACTGACCCACCCTCTCCCCTCACCGACCCACCCTCTCCCCTCACTGACCCACCCTCTCCCCTCACAGCCCCTCACTGACCCACCCTCTCCCCTCACTGACCCACCCTCTCCCCTCACTGACCCACCCTCTCCCCTCACTGACCCTCACTGACCCACCCTCTCCCTCACCGACCCACCCTCTCCCCTCACCGACCCACACTCTCCCCTCACTGACCCACCCTCTCCCCTCACTGACCCAACCTCTCCCCTCACCGCCCCTCACTGACCCACCCTCTCCCCTCACCGACCCTCACTGACCCCACCCTCTCCCCTCACTGACCCACCCTCTCCCCTCACTGACCCACCCTCTCCCCTCACTGACCCACCCTCTCCCCTCACCGACCCACCCTCTCCCCTCACCGACCCACCCTCTCCCCTCACCGACCCACCCCTCTCCCCTCACCGACCCACCCTCTCCCTCACTGACCCCACCCTCTCCCCTCACCGACCCACCCTCTCCCCTCACTGACCCACCCTCTCCCCTCACTGACCCACCCTCTCCCCTCACTGACCCACCCTCTCCCCTCACTGAACCTCACTGACCCACCCTCTCCCCTCACTGACCCACCCTCTCCCCTCACTGAACCTCACTGACCCACCATCTCCCCTCACCGACCCCACCCTCTCCCCTCACTGACCCACCCTCTCCCCTCACAGCCCCTCACTGACCCACCCTCTCCCCTCACTGACCCACCCTCTCCCCTCACAGCCCCTCACTGACCCACCCTCTCCCCTCACTGACCCACCCTCTCCCCTCACTGACCCACCCTCTCCCCTCACTGACCCACCCTCTCCCCTCACTGACCCACCCTCTCCCCTCACAGCCCCTCACTGACCCACCCTCTCCCCTCACCGACCCACCCTCTCCCCTCAAAGACCCACCCTCTCCCCTCACAGCCCCTCACTGACCCACCCTCTCCCCTCACTTACCCACCCTCTCCCCTCACTGACCACCCTCTCCCCTCACTGACCCACCCTCTCCCCTCACTGACCCGCACTGACCCACCCTCTCCCCTCACCAACCCTCACTGACCCACCCTCTCCCCTCACTGACCCACCCTCTCCCCTCACAGCCCCTCACTGACCACCCACTACCCTCACTGATCCACCCTCTCCCCTCACTGACCCACCCTCTCCCCTCACTGACCCACACTCTCCCCTCACCGACCCTCACTGACCCACCCTCTCCCCTCACCGACCCTCACAGACCCACCCTCTCCCCTCACTGACCCTCACAGACCCACCCTCTCCCCTCACCGACCCACCCTCTCCCCTCACAGCCCCTCACTGACCCACCCTCTCCCCCTCTCTTGACCCACCCTCTCCCCTCACCGACACACCTCTCCCCTCACAGCCCTCACTGACCCCACCCTCTCCCCTCACTGACCCACCCTCTCCCCTCACTGACCCACCCTCTCCCCTCACTGACCCTCACTGACCCACCCTCTCCCCTCACTGACCCACCCTCTCCCCTCACTGACCCTCACTGACCCACCCCTCTCCCCTCACTGACCCACCCTCACCCCTCACTGACCCACCCTCTCCCCTCACGACCCACCCTCTCCACTCACTGACCCACCCACCCCCTCACAGCCCCTCACTGACCCACCCTCTCCCCTCACTGACCCACCCTCTCCCCTCACTGACCCTCACTGACCCACCCTCTCCCCTCACTGACCCACCCTCTCCCCTCACTGACCCACCCTCTCCCCTCACCGACCCACCCTCTCCCCCTCACCGACCCACCCTCTCCCCTCACCGACCCACCCTCTCCCCTCCACCGACCCACCCTCTCCCCTCACCGACCCACCCTCTCCCCTCACTGACCCACCCTCTCCCCTCACAGACCCTCACTGACCCACCCTCTCCCCTCACAGACCCTCACTGACCCACCCTCTCCCCTCACCGACCCACCCTCTCCCCTCACCGACCCACCCTCTCCCCTCACTGACCCACCCTCTCCCCTCACTGACCCACCCTCTCCCCTCACAGCCCCTCACTGACCCACCCTCTCCCCTCACAGCCCCTCACAGACCCACCCTCTCCCCCTCACTGACCCACCCTCTCCCCTCACTGACCCTCACTGACCCACCCTCACCCCTCACTGACCCACCCTCTCCCTCAACGACCCACCCTCTCCACTCACTGACCCACCCTCTCCCCTCACTGACCCTCACTGACCCACCCTCTCCCCTCACTGACCCACCCTCTCCCCTCACAGCCCCTCACTGACCCACCCTCTCCCCTCACAGCCCCTCACTGACCCACCCTCTCCCCTCACTGACCCACCCTCTCCCCTCACAGCCCCTCACTGACCCACCCTCTCCCCTCACTGAACCACCCGCTCCCCTCACTGACCCACACTCTCCCCTCACTGACCCACCCTCTCCCCTCACTGACCCAGCCTCTCCCCTCACTGACCCACCCTCTCCCCTCACTGACCAACCCTCTCCCCTCACAGCCCCTCACTGACCCACCCTCTTCCCTCACTGACCCACCCTCTCCCTCACAGCCCCTCACTGACCCACCCCTCTCCCCTCACAGCCCCTCACTGACCCACCCTCTCCCCTCACAGCCCCTCACTGACCCACCCTCTCCCCTCACAGCCCCTCACTGACCCACCCTCTCCCCTCACCGAACCACCCTCTCCCCTCCTGACGCACCCTCTCCCCTCACCGACCCACCCTCACCCCTCACTGACCCACCCTCTCCCCTCACTGACCCCCCCTCTTCTCTCTGACCCACCCTCTCCCACTCACCGACCCTCACCGACCCACCCTCTCCCCTCACTGACCCACCCTCTCCCCTCACTGACCCACCCTCTCCCCTCACCCACCCACCCTCTCCCCACACTGACCCACACTGACCCACCCTCTCCCCTCACTGACCCACCCTCTCCCCTCACTGACCCCACCCTCTCCCCTCACTGACCCACCCACTCCCCTCACTGACCCCACCCTCTCCCCTCACAGCCCCTCACTGAACCACCCTCTCCCCTCACCGACCCACCCTCTCCCCTCACTGACCCACCCTCTCCCCTCACTGACGCCTCACTGAACCACCCCTCTCCCCTCACCGACCCACCCTCTCCCCTCACTGACCCACCCTCTCCTCCCCTCACCGACCCACCCTCTCCCCTCCACTGACCCACCTCTCCCCTCACTGACCCACCCTCTCCCCTCACTGACCCACCCTCTCCCCTCACTGACCCACCCTCTCCCCTCACTGACCCACCCTCTCCCCTCACTGACCCACCCTCTCCCGCACCGACCCTCACTGACCCACCCTCTCCCCCTCACCGACCCTCACAGACCCACCCCTCTTCCCTCACTGACCCTCACTGACCCCACCCTCTCCCCTCACTGACCCACCCTCTCCCTCACTGACCCACTCTCTCCCTCACAGCCCCTCACTGACCCACCCTCTCCCCTCACTGACCCACCCTCTCCCCTCACTGACCCACCCTCTCCCCTCACTGACCCACCCTCTCCCCTCACTGACCCTCACTGACCCACCCTCTCCCCCTCACCGACCCACCCTCTCCCCTCACTGACCCACCCTCTCCCCTCACTGACCCACCCTCTCCCCCTCACTGACCCTCACTGACCCACCCTCTCCCCTCACTGACCCACCCTCTAACCTCACTGACCCACTCTCTCCCCTCACTGACCCACCCTCTCCCCTCACTGACCCACCCTCTCCCCTCACTGACCCACCCTCTCCCCTTACTGACCCACCCCTCTCCCCTCACTGACCCTCACTGACCCACCCTCTCCCCTCACCGACCCCACCCTCTCCCCTCACCGACCCTCACTGACCCACCCTCTCCACTCACTGACCCACCCTCTCCCCTCACCGACCCACCCTCTCCCCCTCACTGACCCACCCTCATCCCTCACTGACCCAACCTCTCCCCTCACCGACCTACCCTCTCCCCTCACCGACCCTCACTGACCGACCCTCTCCCCTCACAGCCCCTCACTTAACCCACACCTCTCCCTCACAGCCCCTCACTGACCCCACCCACTCCCCTCACAGCCCCTCACTGACCCACCCTCTCCCCTCACAGCCCCTCACTGACACACCCTCTCCCCCTCACAGCCCTCACTGACCCACCCTCTCCCCTCACTGACCCACCCTCTCCCCTCACAGCCCCTCACTGACCCACCCTCTCCCCTCACTGACCCTCACTGACCCACCCTCTCCCCTCACTGACCCTCACTGACCCACCCTCTCCCCTCACTAACCCACCCTCTCCCCTCACTGACCCTCACTGACCCACCCTCTCCCCTCACCGACCCTCACTGACCCACCCTCTCCCCTCACTGACCCACCCTCTCCCCTCACTGACCCACCCTCTCCCCTCACTGACCCACCCTTCTCCCCTCACCGACCCACCCTCTCCCCTCACTGACCCACCCTCTCACCTCACTGACCCACCCTCTCCCCTCAGTGACCCACCCTCTCCCCTCACTGACCACCCTCTCCCCTCACAGCCCCCTCACTGACACACCCTCTCCCCCTCACTGACCCACCCTCTCCCCACACCGACCCACCCTCTCCCCTCACTGACCCACCCTCTCCCCTCACAGCCTCTCACTGACCCACCCTCTCCCCTCACTGACCCACCCTCTCCCCTCACTGACCCACCCTCTCCCCTCACTGACCCACCCTCTCCCCTCACTGACCCACCCTCTCCCATCACTGACCAACACTCTCCCCTCACAGACCCACCCTCTCCCCTCACAGCCCCTCACTGACCCACCCTCTCCCCTCACTGACCCACCCTCTCCCCTCACTGACCCACCCTCTCCCCTCACTGACCCACCCTCTCCCCTCACAGCCCCTCACTGACCCACCCTCTCCCCTCACTGACCCACCCTCTCCCCTCACTGACCCACCCTCTCCTCTCACTGACCCACCCTCTCCCCTCACTGACCCACCATCTCCCCTCACTGACCCAGGCTCTCCCCTCACTGACCCACCCTCTCCCCTCTCTGACCAACCCTCTCCCCTCACAGCCCCTCACTGACCCACCCATCTTCCCTCTCTGACCCACCCTCTCCCCTCACAGCCCCTCACTGACCCACCCTCTCCCCTCACAGCCCCTCACTGACCCACCCTCTCCCCTCACAGCCCCTCACTGACCCACCCTCTCCCCTCACAGCCCCTCACTGACCCACCCTCTCCCCTCACCGAACCACCCTCTCCCCTCACTGACGCACCCTCTCCCCTCACCGACCCACCCTCTCCCCTCACTGACCCACCCTCTCCCCTCACTGACCCACCCTCTCCCCTCACCCACCCACCCTCTCCCCACACTGACCCTCACTGACCCACCCTCTCCCCTTACTGACCCACCCTCTCCCCTCACTGACCCACCCTCTCCCCTCACTGACCCACCCACTCCCCTCACAGACCCACCCACTCCCCTCACAGCCCCTCACTGAACCACCCTCTCCCTCACAGCCCCTCACTGACCCACCCTCTCCCCTCACTGACCCACCCTCTACCCTCACCGACCCACCCTCTCCCCTCACAGGCCCCTCACTGACCCACCCTCTCCCCTCACAGCCCCTCACTGAACCACCCTCTCCCCCTCACCGACCCACCCTCCTCCCCTCACTGACCCACCCTCTCCCCCTCACTGACCCTCACTGAACCACCCTCTCCCCTCCCCGACCCACCCTCTCCCCTCACCGACCCACCCTCTCCCCTCACCGACCCACCCTCTCCCCTCACTGACCCACCCTCTCCCCTCACTGACCCACCCTCTCCCCTCACTGACCCACCCTCTCCCCTCACTGACCCACCCTCTCCCCTCACTGACCCACCCTCTCCCCTCACCGACCCACCCTCTCCCCTCACCGACCCACCCTCTCCCCTCACTGACCCACCCTCTCCCCTCACTGACCCACCCTCTCCCCGCACCGACCCTCACTGACCCACCCTCTCCCCTCACCGACCCTCACAGACCCACCCTCTCCCCTCACTGACCCTCACTGACCCACCCTCTCCCCTCACTGACCCACCCTCTCCCTCACTGACCCACTCTCTCCCCTCACAGCCCCTCACTGACCCACCCTCTCCCCTCACTGACCCACCCTCTCCCCTCACTGACCCACCCTCTCCCCTCACTTACCCACCCTCTCCCCTCACTGACCCTCACTGACCCACCCTCTCCCCTCACCGACCCACCCTCTCCCCTCACTGACCCACCCTCTCCCCTCACTGACCCACCCTCTCCCCTCACTGACCCTCACTGACCCACCCTCTCCCCTCACTGACCCACCCTCTAACCTCACTGACCCACTCTCTCCCCTCACCGACCCACCATCTCCCCTCACCGACCCACCCTCTCCCCTCAACTGACCCCACCCTCTCCCCTCACTGACCCACCCTCTCCCCTCACTGACCCACCCTCTCCCCTCACTGACCCACCCTCTCCCCTCACTGACCCTCACTGACCCACCCTCTCCCCTCACCGACCCACCTTCTCCCCTCACCGACCCTCACTGACCCACCCTCTCCACTCACTGACCCACCCTCTCCCCTCACCGACCCACCCTCTCCCCTCACTGACCCACCCTCATCCCTCACTGACCCAACCTCTCCCCTCACCGACCCACCCTCTCCCCTCACCGACCCTCACTGACCCACCCTCTCCCCTCACAGCCCCTCACTAACCCACCCTCTCCCCTCACAGCCCCTCACTGACCCACCCTCTCCCCTCACAGCCCCTCACTGACCCACCCTCTCCCCTCACAGCCCCTCACTGACACACCCTCTCCCCTCACAGCCCCTCACTGACCCAACCTCTCCCCTCACTGACCCACCCTCTCCCCTCACAGCCCCTCACTGACCCACCCTCTCCCCTCACTGACCCTCACTGACCCACCCTCTCCCCTCACTGACCCTCACTGACCCACCCTCTCCCCTCACTAACCCACCCTCTCCCCTCACTGACCCTCACTGACCCACCCTCTCCCCTCACCGACCCTCACTGACCCACCCTCTCCCCTCACTGACCCACCCTCTCCCCTCACTGACCCACCCTCTCCCCTCACTGACCCACCCTCTCCGCTCACCGACCCACCCTCTCCCCTCACTGACCCACCCTCTCACCTCACTGACGCACCCTCTCCCCTCACTGACCCACCCTCTCCCCTCACAGCCCCTCACTGACACACCCTCTCCCCTCACTGACCCACCCTCTCCCCACACCGACCCACCCTCTCCCCTCACTGACCCACCCTCTCCCCTCACAGCCTCTCACTGACCCACCCTCTCCCCTCACTGACCCACCCTCTCCCCTCACTGACCCACCCTCTCCCCTCACTGACCCACCCTCTCCCCTCACTGACCCACCCTCTCCCCTCACTGACCAACACTCTCCCCTCACAGACCCACCCTCTCCCCTCACAGCCCCTCACTGACCCACCCTCTCCCCTCACTGACCCACCCTCTCCCCCTCACTGACCCACCCTCTCCCCTCACAGCCCCTCACTGACCCACCCTCTCCCCTCACTGACCCACCCTCTCCCCTCACTGACCCACCCTCTCCCCTCACTGACCCACCCCTCTCCCCTCACTGACCCACCCTCTCCCCTCACTGACCCACCATCTCCCCTCACTGCCCCTCACTGACCCACCCTCTCCCCTCACTGACCCTCACTGACCCACCCTCTCCCCTCACTGACCCACACTCTCCCCCTCACTGACCCACACTCTCCCCTCACTGACCCTCACTGACCCACCCTCTCCCCTCACTGACCCACCCTCTCCCCTCACTGACCAACCCTCTCCCCTCACTGACCCACCCTCTCCCCTCACTGACCCACCCTCTCCCCTCACAGCCCCTCACTGACCCACCCTCTCCCCTCACTGACCCACCCTCTCCCCTCACTGACCCACCCTCTCCCCTCACTGACCCACCCTCTCCCCTCACTGACCCTCACTGACCAACCCTCTCCCCTCACAGCCCCTCACTGACCCACACTCTCCCCTCACTGACCCACCCTCTCCCCTCACTGACCCTCACTGACCCACCCTCTCCCCTCACAGCCCCTCACTGACCCACCCTCTCCCTTCACAGCCCCTCACTGACCCACCCTCTCCCCTCACAGCCCCTCACTGACCCACCCTCTCCCCTCACAGACCCACCCTCTCCCCTCACAGCCCCTCACTGACCCACCCTCTCCCCTCACCGACCCACCCTCACCCCTCACTGACCCTCACTGACCCACCCTCTCCCCTCACTGACCCACCCTCTCCCCTCACAGCCCCTCACTGACCCACCCTCTCCCCTCACCGACCCTCACAGACCCACCCTCTCCCCTCACTGACCCACCCTCTGCCCTCACTGACCCTCACTGACCCACCCTCTCCCCTCACCGACCCAGCCTCTCCCCTCACTGACCCACCCTCTCCCCTCACAGCCCCTCACTGACCCACCCTCTCCCCTCACTGACCCACCCTCTCCCCTCACTGACCCACCCTCTCCCCTCACTGACCCTCACTGACCCACCCTCTCCCCTCAACGACCCACCCTCTCCCCTCACCGACCCACACTCTCCCCCTCACTGACCCACCCTTCTCCCCTCACTGACCCAACCTCTCCCCTCACCGCCCCTCACTGACCCACCCTCTCCCCTCACCGACCCTCACTGACCCACCCTCTCCCCTCACTGACCCAGCCTCTCCCCTCACTGACCCACCCTCTCCCCTCACTGACCCACCCTCTCCCCTCACTGACCCACCCTCTCCCCTCACCGACCCACCCTCTCCCCTCACCGACCCACCCTCTCCCCTCACCGACCCACCCTCTCCCCTCACCGACCCACCCTCTCCCCTCACCGACCCACCCTCTCCCCTCACCGACCCACCCTCTCCCCTCACTGACCAACCCTCTCCCCTCACTGACCCACCCTCTCCCCTCACTGACCCTCACTGACCCACCCTCTCCCCTCACTGACCCTCACTGACCCTCCCTCTCCCCTCACTGACCCACCCTCTCCCCTCACTGACCCACCCTCTCCCCTCACTGAACCTCACTGACCCACCCTCTCCCCTCACTGACCCACCCTCTCCCCTCACTGAACCTCACTGACCCACCATCTCCCCTCACCGACCCACCCTCTCCCCTCACTGACCCACCCTCTCCCCTCACAGCCCCTCACTGACCCACCCTCTCCCCTCACTGACCCACCCTCTCCCCTCACAGCCCCTCACTGACCCACCCTCTCCCCTCACAGCCCCTCACTGACCCACCCTCTCCCCTCACCGACCCACCCTCTCCCCTCAAAGACCCACCCTCTCCCCTCACAGCCCCTCACTGACCCACCCTCTCCCCTCACTGACCCACCCTCTCCCCTCACTGACCCACCCTCTCCCCTCACTGACCCACCCTCTCCCCTCACTGACCCGCACTGACCCACCCTCTCCCCTCACCGACCCTCACTGACCCACCCTCTCCCCTCACTGACCCACCCTCTCCCCTCACAGCCCCTCACTGACCCACCCACTACCCTCACTGATCCACCCTCTCCCCTCACTGACCCACCCTCTCCCCTCACTGACCCACACTCTCCCCTCACCGACCCTCACTGACCCACCCTCACCCCTCACCGACCCTCACAGACCCACCCTCTCCCCTCACTGACCCTCACAGACCCACCCTCTCCCCTCACCGACCCACCCTCTCCCCTCACAGCCCCTCACTGACCCACCCTCTCCCCTCTCTGACCCACCCTCTCCCCTCACCGACACACCCTCTCCCCTCACAGCCCCTCACTGACCCACCCTCTCCCCTCACTGACCCACCCTCTCCCCTCACTGACCCACCCTCTCCCCTCACTGACCCTCACTGACCCACCCTCTCCCCTCACTGACCCTCACTGACCCACCCTCTCCCCTCACTGACCCTCACTGACCCCTCACTGACCCACCCTCTCCCCTCACAGCCCCTCACTGACCCACCCTCTCCCCTCACTGACCCACCCTCTCCCCTCACTGACCCACCCTCTCCCCTCACTGACCCACCCTCTCCCCTCACTGACCCACCCTCTCCCCTCACTGACCCACCATCTCCCCTCACTGCCCCTCACTGACCCACCCTCTCCCCTCACTGACCCTCACTGACCCACCCTCTCCCCTCACTGACCCACACTCTCCCCTCACTGACCCACACTCTCCCCTCACTGACCCTCACTGACCCACCCTCTCCCCTCACTGACCCACCCTCTCCCCTCACTGACCAACCCTCTCCCCTCACTGACCCACCCTCTCCCCTCACTGACCCACCCTCTCCCCTCACTGACCCACCCTCTCCCCTCACAGCCCCTCACTGACCCACCCTCTCCCCTCACTGACCCACCCTCTCCCTCACTGACCCACCCTCTCCCCTCACTGACCCACCCTCTCCCCTCACTGACCCTCACTGACCAACCCTCTCCCCTCACAGCCCCTCACTGACCCACACTCTCCCCTCACTGACCCACCCTCTCCCCTCACTGACCCTCACTGACCCACCCTCTCCCCTCACAGCCCCTCACTGACCCACCCCTCTCCCTTCACAGCCCCTCACTGACCCACCCTCTCCCCTCACAGCCCCTCACTGACCCACCCTCTCCCCTCACAGACCCACCCTCTCCCCTCACAGCCCCTCACTGACCCACCCTCTCCCCTCACGCCCCTCACTGACCCACCCTCTCCCCTCACTGACCCACCCTCTCCCCTCACAGCCCCTCACTGACCCACCCTCTCCCCTCACCGACCCTCACAGACCCACCCTCTCCCCTCACTGACCCACCCTCTGCCCTCACTGACCCTCACTGACCCACCCTCTCCCCTCACCGACCCAGCCTCTCCCCTCACTGACCCACCCTCTCCCCTCACAGCCCCTCACTGACCCACCCTCTCCCCTCACTGACCCACCCTCTCCCCTCACTGACCCACCCTCTCCCCTCACTGACCCTCACTGACCCACCCTCTCCCCTCAACGACCCACCCTCTCCCCTCACCGACCCACACTCTCCCCTCACTGACCCACCCTCTCCCCTCACTGACCCAACCTCTCCCCTCACCGCCCCTCACTGACCCACCCTCTCCCCTCACCGACCCTCACTGACCCACCCTCTCTCCCCTCACTGACCCACCCTCTCCCCTCACTGACCCACCCTCTCCCCTCACTGACCCACCCTCTCCCCTCACCGACCCACCCTCTCCCCTCACCGACCCACCCTCTCCCCTCACCGACCCACCCTCTCCCCTCACCGACCCACCCTCTCCCCTCACCGACCCACCCTCCTCCCCTCACTGACCAACCCTCTCCCCTCACTGACCCACCCTCTCCCCTCACTGACCCTCACTGACCCACCCTCTCCCCTCACTGACCCTCACTGACCCTCCCTCTCCCCTCACTGACCCACCCTCTCCCCTCACTGACCCACCCTCTCCCCTCACTGAACCTCACTGACCCACCCTCTCCCCTCACTGACCCACCCTCTCCCCTCACTGAACCTCACTGACCCACCATCTCCCCTCACCGACCCACCCTCTCCCCTCACTGACCCACCCTCTCCCCTCACAGCCCCTCACTGACCCACCCTCTCCCCTCACTGACCCACCCTCTCCCCTCACAGCCCCTCACTGACCCACCCTCTCCCCTCACAGCCTCTCACTGACCCACCCTCTCCCCTCACCGACCCACCCTCTCCCCTCAAAGACCCACCCTCTCCCCTCACAGCCCCTCACTGACCCACCCTCTCCCCTCACTGACCCACCCTCTCCCCTCACTGACCCACCCTCTCCCCTCACTGACCCACCCTCTCCCCTCACTGACCCGCACTGACCCACCCTCTCCCCTCACCGACCCTCACTGACCCACCCTCTCCCCTCACTGACCCACCCTCTCCCCTCACAGCCCCTCACTGACCCACCCACTACCCTCACTGATCCACCCTCTCCCCTCACTGACCCACCCTCTCCCCTCACTGACCCACACTCTCCCCTCACCGACCCTCACTGACCCACCCTCTCCCCTCACCGACCCTCACAGACCCACCCTCTCCCCTCACTGACCCTCACAGACCCACCCTCTCCCCTCACCGACCCACCCTCTCCCCTCACAGCCCCTCACTGACCCACCCTCTCCCCTCTCTGACCCACCCTCTCCCCTCACCGACACACCCTCTCCCCTCACAGCCCCTCACTGACCCACCCTCTCCCCTCACTGACCCACCCTCTCCCCTCACTGACCCACCCTCTCCCCTCACTGACCCTCACTGACCCACCCTCTCCCCTCACTGACCCTCACTGACCCACCCTCTCCCCTCACTGACCCTCACTGACCCACCCTCTCCCCTCACTGACCCACCCTCACCCCTCACTGACCCACCCTCTCCCCTCAACGACCCACCCTCTCCACTCACTGACCCACCCTCTCCCCTCACTGACCCTCACTGACCCACCCTCTCCCCTCACTGACCCACCCTCTCCCCTCACTGACCCTCACTGACCCACCCTCACCCCTCACTGACCCACCCTCTCCCCTCAACGACCCACCCTCTCCACTCACTGACCCACCCTCTCCCCTCACTGACCCTCACTGACCCACCCTCTCCCCTCACTGACCCACCCTCTCCCCTCACAGCCCCTCACTGACCCACCCTCTCCCCTCACTGACCCACCCTCTCCCCTCACTGACCCACCCTCTCCCCTCACCGACCCACACTCTCCCCTCACTGACCCACCCTCTCCCCTCACAACCCCTCACTGACCCACCCTCTCCCCTCACAGCCACTCACTGACCCACCCTCTCCCCTCACTGACCCACCCTCTCCCCTCACTGACCCTCACTGACCCACCCTCTCCCCTCACTGACCCACCCTCTCCCCTCACTGACCCACCCTCTCCCCTCACTGACCGACCCTCTCCCCTCACAGCCCCTCACTGACCCACCCTCTCCCCTCACTGACCCACCCTCTCCCCTCACAGCCCCTCACTGACCCACCCTCTCCCCTCACTGACCGACCCTCTCCCCTCACAGCTCTCACTGACCCACCCTCTCCCCTCACAGCCCCTCACTGACCTACCCTCTCCCCTCACAGCCCCTCACTGACCCACCCTCTCCCCTCACAGCCCCTCACTGACCCACTCTCTCCCCTCACAGCCCCTCACTGACCCACCCTCTCCCCTCACAGCCCCTCACTGACCCACCCTCTCCCCTCACAGCCCCTCACTGACCCTCCTCTCCCCTCACTGACCCACCCTCTCCCCTCACTGACCCACCCTCTCCCCTCACAGCCCCTCACTGACCCACCCTCTCCCCTCACAGCCCCTCACTGACCCTCCCTCTCCCCTCACTGACCCACCCTCTCCCCTCACTGACCCACCCTCTCCCCTCACTGACCCACCCTCTCCCCTCACCGACCCACCCTCTCCCCTCACCGACCCACCCTCTCCCCTCACCGACCCACCCTCTCCCCTCACCGACCCACCCTCTCCCCTCACCGACCCACCCTCTCCCCTCACCGACCCACCCTCTCCCCTCACAGACCCTCACTGACCCCACCCTCTCCCCTCACAGACCCTCACTGACCCACCCTCTCCCCTCACCGACCCACCCTCTCCCCTCACCGACCCACCCTCTCCCCTCACTGACCCACCCTCTCCCCTCACAGACCCACCCTCTCCCCTCACAGCCCCTCACTGACCCACCCTCTCCCCTCACAGCCCCTCACAGACCCACCCTCTCCCCTCACTGACCCACCCTCTCCCCTCACTGACCCTCACTGACCCACCCTCACCCCTCACTGACCCACCCTCTCCCCTCAACGACCCACCCTCTCCCCTCAACGACCCACCCTCTCCACTCACTGACCCACCCTCTCCCCTCACTGACCCTCACTGACCCACCCTCTCCCCTCACTGACCCACCCTCTCCCCTCACAGCCCCTCACTGACCCACCCTCTCCCCTCACAGCCCCTCACTGACCCACCCTCTCCCCTCACTGACCCACCCTCTCCCCTCACAGCCCCTCACTGACCCACCCTCTCCCCTCACAGCCCCTCACTGACCCACCCTCTCCCCTCACTGACCCACCCTCTCCCCTCACAGCCCCTCACTGACCCACCCTCTCCCCTCACTGAACCACCCGCTCCCCTCACTGACCCACACTCTCCCCTCACTGACCCACCCTCTCCCCTCACTGACCCAGCCTCTCCCCTCACTGACCCACCCTCTCCCCTCACTGACCAACCCTCTCCCCTCACAGCCCCTCACTGACCCACCCTCTTCCCTCACTGACCCACCCTCTCCCCTCACAGCCCCTCACTGACCCACCCTCTCCCCTCACAGCCCCTCACTGACCCACCCTCTCCCCTCACAGCCCCTCACTGACCCACCCTCTCCCCTCACAGCCCCTCACTGACCCACCCCTCTCCCCTCACCGAACCACCCTCTCCCCCTCACTGACGCACCCTCTCCCCTCACCGACCCACCCTCACCCCTCACTGACCCACCCTCTCCCCTCACTGACCCACCCTCTCCCCTCTGACCCACCCTCTCCCCTCACCGACCCTCACCGACCCACCCTCTCCCCTCACTGACCCACCCTCTCCCCTCACTGACCCACCCTCTCCCCTCACCCACCCACCCTCTCCCCACACTGACCCACCCTCTCCCCACACTGACCCACACTGACCCACCCTCTCCCCTCACTGACCCACCCTCTCCCCTCACTGACCCTCACTGACCCACCCTCTCCCCTCACTGACCCACCCTCTCCCCTCACTGACCCTCACTGACCCACCCTCACCCCTCACTGACCCACCCTCTCCCCTCAACGACCCACCCTCTCCACTCACTGACCCACCCTCTCCCCTCACTGACCCTCACTGACCCACCCTCTCCACTCACTGACCCACCCTCTCCCCTCACTGACCCTCACTGACCCACCCTCTCCCCTCACTGACCCACCCTCTCCCCTCACTGACCCACCCTCTCCCCTCACTGACCCACCCTCTCCCCTCACCGACCCACACTCTCCCCTCACTGACCCACCCTCTCCCCTCACAACCCCTCACTGACCCACCCTCTCCCCTCACAGCCCCTCACTGACCCACCCTCTCCCCTCACTGACCCACCCTCTCCCCTCACTGACCCTCACTGACCCACCCTCTCCCCTCACTGACCCACCCTCTCCCCTCACTGACCCACCCTCTCCCCTCACTGACCGACCCTCTCCCCTCACAGCCCCTCACTGACCCACCCTCTCCCCTCACTGACCCACCCTCTCCCCTCACAGCCCCTCACTGACCCACCCTCTCCCCCTCACTGACCGACCCTCTCCCCTCACAGCTCTCACTGACCCACCCTCTCCCCTCACAGCCCCTCACTGACCTACCCTCTCCCCTCACAGCCCCTCACTGACCCACCCTCACCCCTCACAGCCCCTCACTGACCCACTCTCTCCCCTCACAGCCCCTCACTGACCCACCCTCTCCCCTCACAGCCCCTCACTGACCCACCCTCTCCCCTCACAGCCCCTCACTGACCCTCCCTCTCCCCTCACTGACCCACCCTCTCCCCTCACTGACCCACCCTCTCCCCTCACAGCCCCTCACTGACCCACCCTCTCCCCTCACAGCCCCTCACTGACCCTCCCTCTCCCCTCACTGACCCACCCTCTCCCCTCACTGACCCACCCTCCTCCCCTCACTGACCCACCCTCTCCCCTCACCGACCCACCCTCTCCCCTCACCGACCCACCCTCTCCCCTCACCGACCCACCCTCTCCCCTCACCGACACACCCTCTCCCCTCACCGACCCACCCTCTCCCCTCACTGACCCACCCTCTCCCCTCACAGACCCTCACTGACCCACCCTCTCCCCTCACAGACCCTCACTGACCCACCCTCTCCCCTCACCGACCCACCCTCTCCCTCACCGACCCACCCTCTCCCCTCACCGACCCACCCTCTCCCCTCACTGACCCACCCTCTCCCCTCACAGCCCCTCACTGACCCACCCTCTCCCCTCACAGCCCCTCACAGACCCACCCTCTCCCCTCACTGACCCACCCTCTCCCCTCACTGACCCTCACTGACCCACCCTCACCCCTCACTGACCCACCCTCTCCCCTCAACGACCCACCCTCTCCACTCACTGACCCACCCTCTCCCCTCACTGACCCTCACTGACCCACCCTCTCCCCTCACTGACCCACCCTCTCCCCTCACCGACCCACCCTCTCCCCTCACAGCCCCTCACTGACCCACCCTCTCCACTCACTGACCCACCCTCTCCCCTCACAGCCCCTCACTGACCCACCCTCTCCCCTCACTGACCCACCCTCTCCCCTCACAGCCCCTCACTGACCCACCCTCTCCCCTCACAGCCTCTCACTGACCCACCCTCTCCCCTCACTGACCCACCCTCTCCCCTCACAGCCCCTCACTGACCCACCCTCTCCCCTCACTGAACCACCCGCTCCCCTCACTGACCCACACTCTCCCCTCACTGACCCACCCTCTCCCTCACTGACCCAGCCTCTCCCCTCACTGACCCACCCTCTCCCCTCACTGACCAACCCTCTCCCCTCACAGCCCCTCACTGACCCACCCTCTTCCCTCACTGACCCACCCTCACCCCACACAGCCCCTCACTGACCCACCCTCTCCCCTCACAGCCCCTCACTGACCCACCCTCTCCCCTCACAGCCCCTCACTGACCCACCCTCTCCCCTCACAGCCCCTCACTGACCCACCCTCTCCCCTCACCGAACCACCCTCTCCCCTCACTGACGCACCCTCTCCCCTCACCGACCCACCCTCTCCCCTCACTGACCCACCCTCTCCCCTCACTGACCCACCCTCTCCCCTCTGACCCACCCTCTCCCCTCACCGACCCTCACTGACCCACCCTCTCCCCTCACTGACCCACCCTCTCCCCTCACCGACCCTCACCGACCCACCCTCTCCCCTCACTGACCCACCCTCTCCCCTCACTGACCCACCCTCTCCCCTCACCCACCCACCCTCTCCCCACACTGACCCACACTGACCCACCCTCTCCCCTCACTGACCCACCCTCTCCCCTCACTGACCCACCCTCTCCCCTCACTGACCCACCCACTCCCCTCACTGACCCACCCTCTCCCCTCACAGCCCCTCACTGAACCACCCTCTCCCCTCACCGACCCACCCTCTCCCCTCACTGACCCACCCTCTCCCCTCACTGACCCTCACTGAACCACCCTCTCCCCTCACCGACCCACCCTCTCCCCTCACTGACCCACCCTCTCCCCTCACCGACCCACCCTCTCCCCTCACTGACCCACCCTCTCCCCTCACTGACCCACCCTCTCCCCTCACTGACCCACCCTCTCCCCTCACTGACCCACCCTCTCCCCTCACTGACCCACCCTCTCCCATCACTGACCCACCCTCTCCCCGCACCGACCCTCACTGACCCACCCTCTCCCCTCACCGACCCTCACAGACCCACCCTCTCCCCTCACTGACCCTCACTGACCCACCCTCTCCCCTCACTGACCCACCCTCTCCCCTCACTGACCCACTCTCTCCCCTCACAGCCCCTCACTGACCCACCCTCTCCCCTCACTGACCCACCCTCTCCCCTCACTGACCCACCCTCTCCCCTCACTGACCCTCACTGACCCACCCTCTCCCCTCACCGACCCACCCTCTCCCCTCACTGACCCACCCTCTCCCCTCACTGACCCACCCTCTCCCCTCACTGACCCTCACTGACCCACCCTCTCCCCTCACTGACCCACCCTCTAACCTCACTGACCCACTCTCTCCCCTCACTGACCCACCCTCTCCCCTCACTGACCCACCCTCTCCCCTCACTGACCCACCCTCTCCCCTCACTGACCCACCCTCTCCCCTCACTGACCCTCACTGACCCACCCTCTCCCCTCACCGACCCACCCTCTCCCCTCACCGACCCTCACTGACCCACCCTCTCCCCTCACTGACCGACCCTCTCCCCACACAACCCCTCACTGACCCACCCTCTCCCCTCACTGACCCTCACTGACCCACCCTCTCCCCTCACTGACCCTCACTGACCCACCCTCTCCCCTCACTAACCCACCCTCTCCCCTCACTGACCCTCACTGACCCACCCTCTCCCCTCACCGACCCTCACTGACCCACCCTCTCCCCTCACTGACCCACCCTCTCCCCTCACTGACCCACCCTCTCCCCTCACTGACCCACCCTCTCACCTCACTGACCCACCCTCTCCCCTCACTGACCCACCCTCTCCCCTCACAGCCCCTCACTGACACACCCTCTCCCCTCACTGACCCACCCTCTCCCCACACAGACCCACCCTCTCCCCTCACTGACCCACCCTCTCCCCTCACAGCCTCTCACTGACCCACCCTCTCCCCTCACTGACCCACCCTCTCCCCTCACTGACCCACCCTCTCCCCTCACTGACCCACCCTCTCCCCTCACTGACCCACCCTCTCCCCTCACTGACCAACACTCTCCCCTCACAGACCCAGCCTCTCCCCTCACAGCCCCTCACTGACCCACCCTCTCCCCTCACTGACCCACCCTCTCCCCTCACTGACCCACCCTCTCCCCTCACTGACCCACCCTCTCCCCTCACAGCCCCTCACTGACCCAGCCTCTCCCCTCACTGACCCACCCTCTCCCCTCACTGACCAACCCTCTCCCCTCACAGCCCCTCACTGACCCACCCTCTTCCCTCACTGACCCACCCTCTCCCCTCACAGCCCCTCACTGACCCACCCTCTCCCCTCACAGCCCCTCACTGACCCACCCTCTCCCCTCACAGCCCCTCACTGACCCACCCTCTCCCCTCACAGCCCCTCACTGACCCACCCTCTCCCCTTACTGACCCACCCTCTCCCCTCACTGACCCACCCTCTCCCCTCACTGACCCACCCACTCCCATCACTGACCCACCCTCTCCCCTCACAGCCCCTCACTGAACCACCCTCTCCCCTCACCGACCCACCCTCTCCCCTCACTGACCCACCCTCTCCCCTCACTGACCCTCACTGAACCACCCTCTCCCCTCACCGACCCACCCTCTCCCCTCACTGACCCACCCTCTCCCCTCACCGACCCACCCTCTCCCCTCACTGACCCACCCTCTCCCCTCACTGACCCACCCTCTCCCCTCACTGACCCACCCTCTCCCCTCACTGACCCACCCTCTCCCCTCACTGACCCACCCTCTCCCCGCACCGACCCTCACTGACCCACCCTCTCCCCTCACCGACCCTCACAGACCCACCCTCTCCCCTCACTGACCCTCACTGACCCACCCTCTCCCCTCACTGACCCACCCTCTCCCCTCACTGACCCACTCTCTCCCCTCACAGCCCCTCACTGACCCACCCTCTCCCCTCACTGACCCACCCTCTCCCCTCACTGACCCACCCTCTCCCCTCACTGACCCACCCTCTCCCCTCACTGACCCTCACTGACCCACCCTCTCCCCTCACCGACCCACCCTCTCCCCTCACTGACCCACCCTCTCCCCTCACTGACCCACCCTCTCCCCTCACTGACCCTCACTGACCCAACCTCTCCCCTCACTGACCCACCCTCTAACCTCACTGACCCACTCTCTCCCCTCACCGACCCACCATCTCCCCTCACCGACCCACCCTCTCCCCTCACTGACCCACCCTCTCCCCTCACTGACCCACCCTCTCCCCTCACTGACCCACCCTCTCCCCTCACTGACCCACCCTCTCCCCTCACTGACCCTCACTGACCCACCCTCTCCCCTCACCGACCCACCCTCTCCCCTCACCGACCCTCAGTGACCCACCCTCTCCACTCACTGACCCACCCTCTCCCCTCACCGACCCACCCTCTCCCCTCACTGACCCACCCTCATCCCTCACTGACCCAACCTCTCCCCTCACCGACCCACCCTCTCCCCTCACCGACCCTCACTGACCCACCCTCTCCCCTCACAGCCCCTCACTGACCCACCCTCTCCCCTCACAGCCCCTCACTAACCCACCCTCTCCCCTCACAGCCCATCACTGACCCACCCTCTCCCCTCACAGCCCCTCACTGACCCACCCTCTCCCCTCACAGCCCCTCACTGACACACCCTCTCCCCTCACAGCCCCTCACTGACCCACCCTCTCCCCTCACTGACCCACCCACTCCCCTCACAGCCCCTCACTGACCCACCCTCTCCCCTCACTGACCCTCACTGACCCACCCTCTCCCCTCACTGACCCTCACTGACCCACCCTCTCCCCTCACTAACCCACCCTCTCCCCTCACTGACCCTCACTGACCCACCCTCTCCCCTCACAGCCCCTCACTGACCCACCCTCTCCCCTCACCGACCCTCACTGACCCACCCTCTCCCCTCACTGACCCACCCTCTCCCCTCACTGACCCACCCTCTCCCCTCACTGACCCACCCTCTCCCCTCACCGACCCACCCTCTCCCCTCACTGACCCACCCTCTCACCTCACTGACCCACCCTCTCCCCTCACTGACCCACCCTCTCCCCTCACAGCCCCTCACTGACACACCCTCTCCCCTCACTGACCCACCCTCTCCCCACACCGACCCACCCTCTCCCCTCACTGACCCACCCTCTCCCCTCACAGCCTCTCACTGACCCACCCTCTCCCCTCACTGACCCACCCTCTCCCCTCACTGACCCACCCTCTCCCCTCACTGACCCACACTCTCCCCTCACTGACCCACCCTCTCCCCTCACTGACCCACCCTCTCCCCTCACTGACCCACCCTCTCCCCTCACTGACCAACACTCTCCCCTCACAGACCCACCCTCTCCCCTCACAGCCCCTCACTGACCCACCCTCTCCCCTCACTGACCCACCCTCTCCCCTCACTGACCCACCCTCTCCCCTCACTGACCCACCCTCTCCCCTCACAGCCCCTCACTGACCCACCCTCTCCCCTCACTGACCCACCCTCTCCCCTCACTGACCCACCCTCTCCCCTCACTGACCCACCCTCTCCCCTCACTGACCCACCCTCTCCCCTCACTGACCAACCATCTCCCCTCACTGCCCCTCACTGACCCACCCTCTCCCCTCACTGACCCTCACTGACCCACCCTCTCCCCTCACTGACCCACACTCTCCCCTCACTGACCCACACTCTCCCCTCACTGACCCTCACTGACCCACCTCTCCCCTCACTGACCCACCCTCTCCCCTCACTGACCCACCCTCTCCCCTCACCGACCCACCCTCTCCCCTCACCGACCCACCCTCTCCCCTCACAGCCCCTCACTGACCCACCCTCTCCCCTCACTGACCCACCCTCTCCCCTCACTGACCCTCACTGACCCACCCTCTCCCCTCACTGACCCACCCTCTCCCCTCACTGACCCTCACTGACCCACCCTCTCCCCTCACTGACCCACCCTCTCCCCTCAAAGCCCCTCACTGACCCACCCTCTCCCCTCACTGACCCTCACTGACCCACCCTCTCCCCTCACTGACCCACCCTCTCCCCTCACTGACCCTCACTGACCCACCCTCTCCCCTCACTGACCCACCCTCTCCCCTCACTGACCAACCCTCTCCCCTCACTGACCCACCCTCTCCCCTCACCGACCCACCCTCTCCCCTCACAGCCCCTCACTGACCCACCCTCTCCCCTCACTGACCCACCCTCTCCCCTCACAGCCCCTCACTGACCCACCCTCTCCCCTCACTGACCCACCCTCTCGCCTCACAGCCCCTCACTGACCCACCCTCTCCCCTCACTGACCCACCCTCTCCCCTCACTGACCCAACCTCTCCCCTCACTGACCCTCACTGACCCACCCTCTCCCCTCACTGACCCACCCTCTCCCCTCACTGACCCACCCTCTCCCCTCACAGCCCCTCACTGACCCACCCTCTCCCCTCACTGACCCTCACTGACCCACCCTCTCCCCTCACTGACCCACCCTCTCCCCTCACTGACCCACCCTCTCCCCTCACTGACCCTCACTGACCCACCCTCTCCCCTCACTGAACCACCCTCTCCCCTCACCGACCCACCCTCTCCCCTCACTGACCCACCCTCTCGCCTCACCGACCCACCCTCTCCCCTCACTGACCCACCCTCTCCCCTCACAGCCCCTCACTGACCCACCCTCTCCCCTCACTGACCCACCCTCTCCCCTCACATCCCCTCACTGACCCACCCTCTCCCCTCACAGCCCCTCACTGACCCACCCTCTCCCCTCACTGAGCCACCCTCTCCCCTCACTGACCCTCACCGACCCACCCTCTCCCCTCACTGACCCACCCTCTCCCCTCACTGACCCACCCTCTCCCCTCACAGCCCCTCACTGACCCACCCTCTCCCCTCACTGACCCACCCTCTCCCCTCACTGACCCACCCTCTCCCTTCACAGCCCCTCACTGACCCACCCTCTCCCCTCACAGCCCCTCACTGACCCACCCTCTCCCCTCACAGCCCCTCACTGACCCACCCTCTCCAATCACTGACCCTCACTGACCCACCCTCTCCCCTCACAGCCCCTCACTGACCCACCCTCTCCCCTCACAGCCCCTCACTGACCCACCCTCTCCCCTCACTGACACTCACTGACCCACCCTCTCCCCTCACAGCCCCACACTGACCCACCCTCTCCCCTCACTGCCCCACCCTCTCACCTCACTGACCCACCCTCTCCCCTCACAGCCCCTCACTGACCCACCCTCTCCCCTCACTGACCCACCCTCTCCCCTCACCGACCCACCCTCTCCCCTCACTGACCCACCCTCTCCCCTCACCGACCCACCCTCTCCCCTCACTGACCCACCCTCTCCCCTCACCGACCCACCCTCTCCCCTCACCGGACCCACCTTCTCCCCTCACCGACCCACCCTCTCCCCTCACCGACCCACCCTCTCCCCTCACCGACCCACCCTCTCCCCTCACCGACCCACCCTCTCCCCTCACCGACCCACCCTCTCCCCTCACCGACCCTCCATCTCCCCTCACCGACCCTCACCGACCCACACTCTCACCTCACAGCCCCTCACCGACCCACCCTCTCCCCTCACAGCCCCTCACTGACCCACCCTCTCCCCTCACAGCCCCTCACTGACCCACCCTCTCCCCTCACAGCCCCTCACTGACCCACCCTCTCCCCTCACAGCCCCTCACTGACCCACCCTCTCCCCTCACCGACCCACCCTCTCCCCTCACTGACCCACCCTCTCCCCTCACAGCCCCTCACTGACCCACCCTCTCCCCTCACAGCCCCTCACTGACCCACCCTCTCCCCTCACTGCCCCAACCTCTCCCCTCACTGACCCACCCTCTCCCCTCACAGCCCCTCACTGACCCACCCTCTCCCCTCACAGCCCCTCACTGACACACCCTCTCCCCTCACCGACCCTCACTGACCCACCCTCTCCCCTCACTGACCCACCCTTTCCCCTCACTGACCCACCCTCTCCCCTCAATGACCCACCCTCTCCCCTCACTGACCCACCCTCTCCCCTCACTGACCCAGCCTCTCCCCTCACTGACCCTCACTGACCCACCCTCTCCCCTCACAGCCCCTCACTGACCCACCCTCTCCCCTCACAGCCCCTCACTGACCCACCCTCTCCACTCACTGACCCACCCTCTCCCCTCACCGACCCACCCTCTCCCCTCACCGACCCACCCTCTCCCCTCACCGACCCACCCTCTCCCCTCACTGACCCACCCTCTCCCCTCACTGACCCTCACTGACCCACCCTCTCCCCTCACTGACCCACCCTCTCCCCTCACCGACCCACCCTCTCCCCTCACCGACCCACCCTCTCCCCTCACCGACCCACCCTCTCCCCTCACTGACCCTCACTGACCCACCCTCTCCCCTCACTGACCCACCCTTTCCCCACACTGACCCACCCTCTCCCCTCACTGCCCCACCCTCTCCCCTCACTGACCCACCCTCTCCCCTCACTGACCCACCCTCTCCCCTCACTGACCCTCACTGACCCACCCTCTCCCCTCACTGACCCACCCTCTCCCCTCACTGACCCTCACTGACCCACCCTCTCCCCTCACTGACCCACCCTTTCCCCACACTGACCCACCCTCTCCCCTCACTGACCCTCACTGACACACCCTCTCCCCTCACAGCCCCTCACTGACCCACCCTCTCCCCTCACTGCCCCACCCTCTCCCCTCACTGACCCACCCTCTCCCCTCACTGACCCACCCTCTCCCCTCACTGACCCACCCTCTCCCCTCACTGATCCACCCTCTCCCCTCACTGACCCACCCTCTCCCCTCACTGACCCTCACTGCCCCACCCTCTCCCCTCACTGACCCACCCTCTCCCCTCACTGACCCACCCTCTCCCCTCACTGACCCACCCTCTCCCCTCACTGACCCTCACTGACCCACCCTCTCCCCTCACTGAACCACCCTCTCCCCTCACCGACCCACCCTCTCCCCTCACCGACCCACCCTCTCCCCTCACTGACCCACCCTCTCGCCTCACCGACCCTCACTGACCCACCCTCTCCCCTCACTGACCCACCCTCTCCCCTCACAGCCCCTCACTGACCCACCCTCTCCCCTCACTGACCCACCCTCTCCCCTCACAGCCCCTCACTGACCCACCCTCTCCCCTCACAGCCCCTCACTGACCCACCCTCTCCCCTCACTGACCCACCCTCTCCCCTCACTGACCCTCACTGACCCACCCTCTCCCCTCACTGACCCTCACAGACCCACCCTCTCCCCTCACTGACCAACCCTCTCCCCTCACTGACCCTCACTGACCCACCCTCTCCCCTCACTGACCCTCACTGACCCACCCTCTCCCCTCACCGACCCACCCTCTCCCCTCACTGACCCACCCTCTCCCCTCACTGACCCTCACTGACCCACCCTCTCCCCTCACCGACCCACCCTCTCCCCTCACTGACCCACCCTCTCCCCTCACTGACCCTCACCGACCCACCCTCTCCCCTCACTGACCCACCCTCTCCCCTCACAGCCCCTCACTGACCCACCCTCTCCCCTCACTGACCCACCCTCTCCCTTCACAGCCCCTCACTGACCCACCCTCTCCCCTCACAGCCCCTCACTGACCCACCCTCTCCACTCACAGCCCCTCACTGACCCACCCTCTCCCCTCACTGACCCTCACTGACCCACCCTCTCCCCTCACAGCCCCTCACTGACCCACCCTCTCCCCTCACAGCCCCTCACTGACCCACCCTCTCCCCTCACTGACCCTCACTGACCCACCCTCTCCCCTCACAGCCCCTCACTGACCCACCCTCTCCCCTCACTGCCCCTCACTGACCCACCCTCTCCCCTCACTGACCCTCACTGACCCACCCTCTCCCCTCACCGACCCACCCTCTCCCCTCACCGACCCACCCTCTCCCCTCACCGACCCACCCTCTCCCCTCACTGACCCACCCTCTCCCCTCACTGACCCACCTTCTCCCCTCACCGACCCACCTTCTCCCCTCACCGACCCACCCTCTCCCCTCACCGACCCACCCTCTCCCCTCACTGACCCACCATCTCCCCTCACCGACCCTCACCGACCCACCCTCTCCCCTCACAGCCCCTCACCGACCCACCCTCTCCCCTCACAGCCCCTCACTGACCCACCCTCTCCCCTCACAGCCCCTCACTGACCCACCCTCTCCCCTCACAGCCCCTCACTGACCCACCCTCTCCCCTCACCGACCCACCCTCTCCCCTCACTGACCCACCCTCTCCCCTCACAGCCCCTCACTGACCCACCCTCTCCCCTCACAGCCCCTCACTGACCCACCCTCTCCCCTCACTGACCCACCCTCTCCCCTCACTGCCCCACCCTCTCCCCTCACTGACCCACCCTCTCCCCTCACTGACCCACCCTCTCCCCTCACAGCCCCTCACTGACCCACCCTCTCCCCTCACAGCCCCTCACTGACCCACCCTCTCCCCTCACTGACCCACCCTCTCCCCTCACTGACCCACCCTCTCCCCTCACTGACCCACCCTCTCCCCTCACTGACCCACCCTCTCCCCTCACTGCCCCACCCTCTCCCCTCACTGCCCCACCCTCTCCCCTCACAGCCCCTCACTGACCCACCCTCTCCCCTCACAGCCTCTCACTGCCCCACCCTCTCCCCTCACTGACCCACCCTCTCCCCTCTCCCTCACATCCTCGTACTCACTAAGCCTCCCCTCTCCCTCGCCTCCGCAAGTTCTCTAATCCTCTCCCATCTTCCTATGAGTGTTCCAGTCTCCTGTGCAGCAGCTTTGATGACATTCTGCTCCATGGATCAACTGGACTGAGCCTTGCCATTGGCTTCTCTCACACACACAAAAATATCAACAAGGTCTGGCCAGTTTGGGATGTCTGCAGCTTCGCCAGACCCTCCGGCGCAAGATTGTTGCAGCAGCATCACTGGGCACCAGCTTTCAGATATCTGCAGCCCACCCACCCCGACCCCCAGCCCCAGCCCGAGATTGTTGCAGCAGGATCACTGGGCACAACCACACAATAGTATGAATGACCACCCTTTTCTAGTTACCGTTTAAGGAGGTGATCATACGAGGACACTTTTGCCTCAAGTACTTCTTCAAATCCTCCCAGGCCCTTTTCAGCTCTGCGTAGTGATCAATGTATCGCCCCAGGTCACAGTAGAACTGGCGGAACAGCTCCATCCAACACAGATTCTGCTTCACTTTCTCATCCCTGACAAGACAGTGAGCAGAGGAGAGAGATATTCAGTATTCTCAGCATTCAGAGTGCCTGCATATATACAAAACACACACACACACCACCCTCCCAACCCCAAGGTGCAGAGCCAGGTAATTATAGAACCAGAGAATGTTCACAACACATCCGACTCCCATTCAGTCTTTCATGTTCGTGCTAGCTCTCTACAAGAGCAATTCAGTGAGCCTCCCTTCCCCCTATAGTCCTGCAAGTCTGCTCTTTTCAGGTAATGACCCAATTTCCTCTCCAAAGCCACTATTGAGCTCGGGCAGCACATTCCAGATCCTATACACTCGCTGTGTGAAAGTATTTCCTCATTGCGTTGTCGTTTCTTCCTTAGGTCAGTGTCCTCTGGTTCTCAATCCTTCACCAATAACAACAGTTTCGCATAATCTCCTGAGGTTCCGAGAGGTGTCCAGATTCCTCATAATTTCAAAAGCCTCTATCAAATCTCCTGAGCCTTCTCTTCTGAGGGCAGGCCCAGCTTCTCCAATCTCTCCACGTAACTGAAGGCAAAGCATGTCAGCCTTTATTACAAAGGGATTAGAGTCCTGCAAATGTACATGGCCTTGGTGAGACCACAGCTGGAATATACGCACAGTTTTCATCTCTTTACATAAGGAAAGACATGGTTGCCCAAGACGGAGGGCAGCAAAGATTGACTAGACTAGTTCCTGGGATGACAAGATTGTCCTATGCACAGAGATAAAGTAGACTAGACTATATTCCCATTGAGTTTAGAAGAATGAAAGGTGATTTAATTGAAATGTATACAATTCTTAAGGGGCTTCACAGGGTACATGCTGAGGAGAGGTTGCACCCCTCCTACCTCCTCATTGGGAAATCTAGAACATGGGTCTTAGAATAAGGGGTCAGCTATTTAGGACGAAATGAGGAGGAATTTCTTCAGTCAGCTGGTAGTGAATCATTGGAACACTCTAACCCAGAGGGCTGTCTCGACTCAGTCATCGAGAGGATCCAAGACAGAGATCAAGAGATTTCTGGTACCTCTTATGACAGGCAGATGGTGTGTCCCAGGTGAACCAAATCCACCAGGGAAACCTGGTCGCACGATCACAATAGTTTTGCAATTTGTATTTAATTCGAGATGCATGCACTGAATTCAGAAATAATCAGCCCACCAATACTTTGAGAATTTTTTTTTAAATTAAAATATTTATTAACAAAATAAGAGATGTAAAGAATACATAAGACTACAATTACTAATCTAATAATTCCTAAAATTCCTAATTAACCTGATCCCAGTTACACCCCCCTTTAAGGCAATGGTCCAAAAATGTTAGATTCCAAACAGATCCAGCAAATTAACACTGTACCCTGGACAGCGGAATGCCAAATGGCTTTTCTCCAGCTTCAGTTTTGGTAGACAGCAGGTTTATGCACAAATGCTGGAGGCTTCATGAAGGCTACTTCACACACTTCAGTTAGCTCTCACAGGGCCTTCTTCTGACACATATCCTCATTCTCTTTCATGTATGTTCCTCTCTAATATGTAAATGATATTGTTTCTAATGTCTTTGAAGTTGTATCTTCCTCACAACATAAAAATATTCATGTTGCTACTATTCGTCAGTAACCTTTGTGAAAAATAAACACATTCCTTAGCCAATAAAAACAAAAAATGCTGGAAAAACTCAACAGGTCTGACAGCATCTGTGGCTTTAAAATTTCTGGACAGATTTTGAGATCTTGAGGGCTTGAAATGTTAACTGTCTTTCTCTCCACAGATGCTGTCAGACCTACTGAGTTTTTCCAGCTATTTTTGTTTCAGGTTTCTAGCGTCCGCAGTATTTTGCCTTTATATTCCTTAATCAAGCTTATCATGCTCATTGAAAACAGATTAAAATCCAAAATCTCCCTTCATCTATCTAAAAATGCAAATTCTCTTCACACCTTACATGCTAAGCCAGCATCCATATTTACTCATTAGCATGTCAAGCACCGAGCTTCTTTTCATGAATTAAAGCTTGCAGTTTACTTGACTCCAAATGTGATTAAGTCACACAGACAGACCCAACTATACCTCCTGTATAATAATGAGAAAAACATTGAGAATTATGATACTTTCATGACCCCCCGCCCTCGAGAAAATGAACCTTCATAATTTAAAAAGACTGCTTCATTTTCCTAAAACCCATCTTATACTACCTGCTATACGTATCTATATACTAACAATATTACATTACCAGATGCATGCATATATATATATATATATATATATATATACACACACACACAAATCCTTAGTATCAACAGGAGTCATTTCAGTCTAGTGTCCAGGTTTTAAATGTCCAATTTCCCTTTGAGCTTTAAACTCACGAAAATGCATCTCCAATTAGATTTTCTCATCCAGCCACACGTGTAATCTGTAGATTAAACAGTTGCAGTGATAAACACCATCTGAACAGCCTTGCACTTCGGTCTCAAAATCTGTCCAGAAATTTTAAAGGATTGTGGTCTGTATAAACAATTCCTTCTGGTAAACTGTTTACAACATAAACCTCAAAGTGTTGCAAGGCTAACACCAGGCTCAGAGTCTCCTTTTCGATCATTGAATATTTTCTCTGTTGTACATTCAATTTTCGTGAAAAATGCCCTATCGGTTTCTCAATTCGTTTTATCTTCTTGTAACAGTGCAGCACCAATGCCTACATCACTCACGTCAAAGGCCAACTTAAATTGCTTGACATAATTGCGTACAGCCAATGTACTTGGTGTCATAGTCAGTACAGTTTTTAAACTGTCAAATTCCTCCTGACATTCCTGTGTTCATTGAAACGTCTTGTTCTTTTTTAATAGTTTAGTCAATGGAGCAACCACTTGGCTAAATTTGGGTACAAGTTTCCAGTAAAACACAGAAATCTTAAACATTCTCATTTTGTTGTAGGCATGGGGAAATCCACGATAGCTTTGACTTTCACATCTCTTGGAACCATCTTTTCATGTCCAATGATCTAGATACATAACTTGCACTTTTGTGATTTCACTTTTAACCAAATTGATCAACAAATTAGCTTCTTGTAATCTTCTAAGCAATTTTTCCAGATGTTGTAAATGCTCCTCCCACTTTGATTGAAAACTATCAAGTCGTCAATATAAACAGCACAATTGCTCAGTCCTGCAATTACTTTGTCAGTCTTTGAAATAGTGCTGGTTCATTTTTCATACCAAACGGCATGACTGCAAACTGATATAATCCATCTGGCATCACAAAAGCCAATATCTCCTTTATTCTCTCTGATAACAGTACTTGCCAATATCCTCTCAGCAAGTCAATCTTTGTGATAAACTTGATTGTATCGAGAAAGTAGAACAATCTTCCAACTGTGGTGTAGGATATGAATCCACTTTTGTCACTGCATTCAGTTTTCAATAGTCCACACACAGTCTTTGTGTTTCTTCCAGTTTCGGTACCAATAGAACAGGCAAACTCTAGTTACTGCAACTAGACTCAATAATGTCATTTTGAAGCATGAATTCAATTTCTTTTTGTACTTGTGATAACTTTTCTGGAGTTAATCTATAAGGATGTTGCTTAATTGAAGATTAATCCCCTGCACTCATCATGTGTAGCTAAATTTGCCCTCCCTAGCTTAGTCCTACAAATAGCTTTGTGTGACTGCAATAGCATCTCCAAATCACTTTTGCACTTGTCTAGAAGGTAACTAAATATTACATTTAAATTTTTTAAGTACCACATCATTATCCAATTTGATTAGAGGAAAATCAATTTCAGAATCCTTCCTTTCTGCCTCTTTCTCATCTACCACCACTAATACCTCCTTTTGGTCCTCTTTCCTGTCCAAGTGCTTTTTAAGCATCCTTACATGTCACATCCTCTGCTTCTTTCTTTTTTATGTATTTTTAAATAATTTATTTCGTTGTTTCTTTTGAACCTTGTAAGGCCCACTAAATCTTGCCTTCAACGATGCACTCAGAACTAGTAACAAAGCTAACAGCAACAAAACTATGAGCTGTGGCTCACCTATCTATCTTTGCTTCCATCATCTGCCGCGACATCTTTAAATGTTCCCTAGCTAACTCACATGCTCTGTTCAATCTTTCTCTGAAGTTTGATACATAATCTAGGAGAGTAATTTCTGAATTTTGACCCACCAATTTCTCATGAATTAACTTTAGTGGTCCCCTTACCTCATGACCATAGAGTGATTCAAAAGGGCTAAGTTCAGTCAATCTATTAGAAGCATCCCTAATAGCAAATAACAAGAATGGAATTCCCCTATCCCAATCCTGTGGATAGTGCCGACAATAAGCCCTCATTATGGTTTTTAAAGTTTGATGCCAGCTTTCCAAAGCCCCTTGTAATTCCGGATGATAAGCTGTTGACTTCAACTGTTTTATCCCCAAACTGTTCATTACTTCCTTAAACAGCTGTGACATGAAATTTGAACCCTGATCTGATTGTATTTCTTTTGGTAAATCAAATCTTGTAAAAAAATTTAGTCAACTATTCAACAATCCTCTTTGCTGTAATATTTCTAAAGATATCACTTCCGGAAACCTTGTAGACACATCTATTGTCAGCATGTACTGATTTCCACTTTTTGTCTTAGGGAGGGGTCCTACACAATCAATCATGACCCTAGTAAAAAGTTCCTCAAATGCTTGAATTGGAATTAAAGGTGTCAGCTTAATCATTGCTTGTGGTTTTATCAACTGAAATGTGACATGTTCTGCAGAATTTGACTATATCTCTGTGCAATCCGGGCCAATAAAAATGTTCTTGTATTTTTGCATGTGTCTTTCTAATTCCTAAAAGCCTCCTATTGGAATTTCACAAGCTACTATCAGTATCTTATTGCTATATCCAGATGATACAACAATCTGATGCACTTCCATCCGTTTTTCATCTGCTGAAACTTGATACAGTCTCCACTTCCTCATTAACACATTACCCTTAAGGTAATAACATTCTGGAATACATTCTGCCTGTTTCTGAGTAAGCTGTCTGATATTACTGGATCCTTTTGTTGTAATACTACCAACATCCTTCAGCTAAACGCCTCAGCTTCAATTCTCTCTTTGTGAACAATCTTATTAAAGATTGTATCAGCTAACTGAACTTCAATACCTTTTCCCTGCCTTTTAACTTCCTCGTCTTTGTGTTTCAACCTGTGAACTTCTGATCTCATTACTACACAATCTGGAAACAATCCAGGATGCTTTTCTGCAAATCTATTCCATGGTCTGCCACGGGCTGCTCAACTACTGGAGCCATCACCCACATCTGCAACCCTGTATTTTCATTATCTAAAAGAAATTGAACCCCTGCAATGGGCAATTTTTCTACTACTCCAGAAATCACCTCACCTGTTTTCACTTTTACTCTTTAAATTTGCCTTCCACAATGGAATGGGTTCAGCATCTCCATAAACCCCACTTATCACTTGTTCCTGCAATACTCCCTCTGAACAACAAATATCATTCTCCCATTATATTAAGGATTGACTAGCTTGTCTCTCTTAAAATTTCAATATCTTTACCTGCTTCACTCTGTACACATGAAAAGACTTCCCCTTCACATACTTCACATTCCTTTCTCTGTCCATTCTTTTTCTGTTGCCTATAGTTTAATTTTTTTCAGTTCCTTTGCTTGTTCAAGTTCAAGCTTCTTCATTTGTAACTAAAGTCTCACTACCTCCAGCTGTGAATCACTAGTGTCAGGTATCCCTTCCCATTTCAAATGCTTTGCTATCACTTCAACTATATCTGCTTTCTTTGCCCCTAGAGGTAACCTCAACTAATCCACCAAGTCTGTTAACTTATCCTTAGATATTTTGCGTAACATAATCAGAGTTATATCTTCTACTTCCCAACTTGTTTTAGCTATGGATACAGCTATTTTTGCAGTCTCACCGCTTAAAGCCCTCACACCAAATCCTGAATTCAATGTGCTTCTAGTGCTCGTAGCTTTAAGATTCACCAACCCCAAACCAAATCAAGGAGCTTCAAATATCCCATGAAGAGCCCCCAATTTATGATGTGGCAGATGATGTGCGCCAGGCAGACCAAATCCTCAAGGGAAACTTGGTCGCACTATCACAACAGTTTTGCAATTTGTATTTATCACGAGAAGATGGGGTGTGCACTGAATTCAGAAGTAATGAGTCCACCAAGACTTTCAGAGATTTAATAAAAAATTTAAATATTTATTAACAAATAAAATATTTCAAGCACATACATAAGACTACAATTACTTACTACTATAATCCTAAAATTCTTAATTGACTTGACTCCCAGTTACGCATCCCCTTTAAGGCAAGAGTTCAAAATAGATTTTAGATTTAAAACAGAACTAGCAAGTTAACACATACCCACTTGACAGTGGAATTCCAAATGGTTCTCCCAAACTTCAGTTTTGTTACATAGCAGACTCATGCATACATGCTGCAGGCTTCTTGAAGGCTGTTTCACATACTCCTGTTAGGTCTTGCATGGCCTTTTCCCACATTGCCTTTCATTCTCCATTATACATGTTTTTCTTTTTTTAAAATGTAAATTCTATTGTTCCCTCCCACCTGCCCTCACCATCCTGATACTCACTCAGACAGCAGCCAGTATCTCTTGCAGTGCCTTTTCCACAGGGGGTCATGACTACAGAGTTGATGGAATCTCCGACATACAGAACTGCAGCTAAAATGAAAGGAGAAAGAGAAGACTTGATAGTGAGAATGGCTGCTGTCTTATCACAGCTTCAGTGCTCTTTAATGTGAGAATTGTCAAGAGCTGAAACTCCAATTGCTGGCCCTCCAGCCAGTATCTCTCCCTCTCCCAGCCCATTTCTTTCCTGTTCCTCACTCTGTCCCACTCCCAGCTCACACTGCGTGCCTGACTATATCTCCATCACACTCTTTGCCTGTCATAAAACAGGAGGCCATTCGGCCCACTGCGTCTGCGCCAGGTTGTGAGTAATCTAGTTAGTTGCATTTCACCACTCTTCCCTCATTTTCCTACATTTTCTTTCCATATTTCTCCAGTTCTCTTTGAAAGACGAATCCTGAAAGTTCCGCCACCCTATCCAGGCAATGCATCCAAACCCTGACAACTTACTGCATGGAAATTTTTGTCACATCACCTCCATTTCTTTGACCAATCCACCTTTAATTATCCACACTCCAGCCATTGGAAACCATTTCTGTTTCTCCTGTATGATGTTAAACACCTCTATGAAAGAACCTCAGCCTTCTCTGCTTCAGTCGTACATGTCTTGGTTTCAGTCTTCATTTCTAAACAACTATTGGAACTTACCAGTGGTAGCAGAAAATGGTTGCTGCTTGTAAGTAAAAGATTGAAAACTAAGCTTTCTTTGGACAAAAGACTGTATTTGGAGTTGACTTTAAGAGCAGTGGTTTGGAGTCACTAAAAAAGAGAATGGCCGAATCAAAATGTAAAGCTTTGAGGTATGACCACCGATGTTTTCTGAGAGTGAGCCCTATGAGCAATGGAAGAATGAAGTAACCATGTGGACCCGGGGTACATCCTTGCCAAAGAAAAAGCAGGAAATGGCCTTGGTACTTTCGTTACCAGACAAAAGCGAAATATGATGAAAAGTGTTTTCAGGGTTGGAGCTGAAGCATTTGGACACAGGTAAAGGTTTGGAAATGTCATGAGATCTATCAGAAGGATGGTTTATTAAGTGCTTATTTTGACAAATTTAGAAAGCTGGAAGAAAGTTCCACAGAAGGTTACATAATGGAATCCAGTAGGCTAAATACAAAAATGCAAAAGTTCCATCTAGAAATTCCCCAATTGGTGATGGTGTTCAAGTTACTAGGCTGTGCCAAAGTATTGAAAATGGACAGGCTTCTAGTCCTTATGTGAATTAAGTTTACAGAAAGTCACACATACTGCTAGAACAGATGTCAGAATCTGTTAAAAAAAAAATTCCTCTGAAAACATTCCTTTCCAGCAGCGTTCATGGTACAAAGGAGACATTTAGCGCTCAGACAGAAAATGGAGGATACAACGTTAACGGAATGGTGAGATCGTTTAGAAACAGGGTGTAGGCGTCAGTACAAAAGGAGATTTGTAGCTGGAAACAATGCAGACAGGAACATCTTGGACAGCTATGGCAGGAGAAAAGTATTAGGGATGTATGACAAAGGAATGAACCCCAGAAATGCCCAGGGTGTGGTCAATCAGTGTTTTAGATGCAATTCAAAATATCATTATGCAATGAACTGTCCTAAACGACATAAGTTGTTTGAAATTAAACATGAGACAGGAGGCTCAGAAGAAGATGAAGAAGATATTGACCAAAGCAAGGGCATTGTATTAGTTACAAGAAGTTTCAGCCCTGTGATGAATGTCTTGGTGGCAGAGTCCTTCAACTAGATAGGGAATATACGTCTCCAGTCTGTGGAATAGACTGGTTAAAATGCTCCTTAAATGACAAGGGCTGGAATAAGGTTAAAGAATTTGAGAGTTCCATCAGTTTTAGATTTGGAGATAATATCCAGAATCTTTAAGAAGGGTAGTGATTCCCTGTAAGATAGCTGGAGTCAATCGTTTCATCAGCATGGATATAGTGTCTCGCGAAATACCATTACTGTCGAGCAGACCATCGATGAAGAAAGTGCAAATGAAGCCAGACATGGAAAATGACAAGGCCATTGTCTTTGAAAAACCTATGGATTTACAATTTAGGTAATCTGGATTCTGTGTTCCTTTAATGAAACCTAACTTTTCTAATAAGGAGATTAAAGTGTTATTAATATCAGGAGATAGGAATTTTGAAGACAAAAAACAAATTGTGTTAAAATTGCAACAGCAGTTCACCTACCCTTCTTCGCAAAGATTAAAAATGTTGTTCAGGGATGCAGGAATAAGGGATGGAGCGTATGTTAAACGCATAGAAGAGATAAGCGATAGATGTGATATATGTAGTGAATCTACCTTTAGCGAGGGATTTCAGTTAAGTTGTGGTGACGGATTTGAAGGTATGGGATAAAGAAAAGGACATTTTTATTTTACATTTCGTAGATTTGGTAACAAGGTTTAGCCAATCGACAATCATATACAGTAAAGAAAAGAAAATAATTGTGGATCAGGTAATGGAGAAGTGAATAGAGACTGGATTGGGATCACTGGCAAAATTCCTCACTGATAATGGGGAGAATTTGCTAACGACAAGTTCCAGGATATGTGTGAAAGTACGAATGTAATAGTGATAATTTCCGCGTTGAAAGCTCCTTTAGTAACGGAGTGTGTGAAAGAAATCATGTGGTTATAGATGAGATGCTTCATAAAATATTGGCAGATAGGCCAAGCTGTAAATTAACATCAGCTCTAGCATGGGAACGATTAGTTCTACCTTTTCTGAGTATTTAAATGCACTACACACAGGTAGAAGAGCGTTCCTTAAAGACGAAGTTTCAGAAAGAAACTCTAAGGCACATTGTACATCCATCAGAAACTATTTTCAATCAGGGAAACATGGTATACTACAAAAGAGGACTTAATGAGTGGGAAGACCCGGGAAAGATTATAGGCAAAGATGGTAAAACAGTCATTTTACAACATGGGAACTAGATTAATCGGGTACATTCATTAGGGTTACAGGGAAAAGGCAGGGCAATGGCACTAGGTCATAATGCTCATTTGGAGAACTGGTGCAGATATGATGGGCCAAATGGCCTCCTTTTGTGCCATTAAGATTACGATTTGGTTAGTTGGTGCAGACTACAAGTTTGCGGGTTCAGAAAGTGTAGGAAGTCACCAGGAACCATGTACTTCTCGTACCCATATGTTGCATGATTGTGAGGCCCAGGTAGCTGAAGTTGACAGGATATTTGAAGATAGAGACAGCTATTTGGATGAAGATGATGAGGCAATCTGTCCCAGAGGAAAGTTGGCACTAAAGTTACATACTTGCCAGAAGGGGCCAGTCAATGGCAAGATGCGACGATTGTAGGTACAGCAGGGAAGATCACTGAAAAAATATATTAAAATATAAATATATTAAATGTACGAGATAAAGACAGGAGGTTAGGCCTATGGATTGGGAACATGAAGTGCTAAAATGGAAGGCACGGAAAGGCAGCATCAGTTCAAACAGTGGGCCTGGGAGTGAACAAGCCTCTAGGAAGTGATCGCAAACTGTTGAAACAATATCTATAAATGGGGGAAGGAGATCAAACAGTAACAGTCCAAAGCACGAGAGAAGACAGGCTGGAGGGCGTAGCTTAACAAGGTCAAGGAATATGGCAGAGACTGGTAATGCTACAAGGAGCAGAAGCCCATGTGATCGAGATGTCTTAGTAACTTCAAACAAATTAGGTGATAAATTAATAAAGGATGCCAAACAGCAAGAACTACATAGCTGGAAAGAGTTTGGAGTATACACAGAGGTGCCTGATGGGGGTCAGCCAGCTCTGTCTCATAGATGGATAGGCACAGAAAAGGTGCTTCCTGACGGGACTTATAAAGCTAAAGCCAGGCTAGTGGCACGAAGGTTTGAAGAAAAATTGGGTGATCAGGATATAAGAGTAGATTCACCTACAGCAGGGTACAAATGCTTGGGAATGCAAGTTCATTGTTATTAAAGCTGCTTTTTTGCAGGGATACCAACTTCAAAGGGAAGTTTTTCTCCATCCACCAAAATTGGTGCCAAACATAGAAGGGATTCTCTGGAAGCTAAATAAATATGTGTACGGTTTAAATGACACTTCCAGAGTTTGGTGTTTCTCAGTGAAGTCAGATTTGTTAAAAACAAAAACAGAATTAGCAGTTCTGTTGAAAGGTCATGAGGACTCAAAATGTCAACTCTTTTCTTCTCCGCCGATGCTGCCAGACCTGCTGAGTTTTTCCAGATAATTCTGTTTTTGTTTTGAATTTCCAGCATCCGCAGTTTTTTGTTTTTATCTCAGTTTTGTTAAAGTTGGGCTGTCTTCAGTTGGAAGCAGACCTGCAATGTTTTATTGGCATCATGGAGGGAAGCTTGCAGACATCTTTATGATGCATGTAGATGATTTTTTTGTAGGGTGGAATAGTGAATTTGAAACAATTGTCATTAATGGGCTCAGAATGGAGTTTAAAATTGAAAATCAGGCTTCTGGTGCGTTTAAGTACATTGGATTGGAAATCAGGTAGAACGGATCACAGGTCCTTTTACATCAGCAATCCGATTTAGAGAATGTCAATCCCACTGCAAATAGTTGTGGCAGGGCCTCCCAGAAAGATAGTGACTTCTGAAACAGAAAAAGAGGAACTCAGAAGTCTAATTGGGCAACTCAATTGACTAGGCAAACAAACAAGATGTCAGTTTTGAGGTTTTGGAATTGAGCACTAAAATGAATGATCCCAAGGTTGAAGAAATCATTCAGGCAAACAAAACATTGACAATGTTAAAAATGGAACAGCGTGTTTTGAAATTGCCATCTTTGGGTGATGTTAGAAAAATGAAACAGATTGTGTTCTATGACGCATCTTATGCAAACCTATGTGAAGGATTTTCGAGTGCGGGAAGATTTATAACATTTCTCATGAGGGGAAAAAAGCAAATGCTGCCCTTTTGGCTTGGGAATCTAAAAAGATATGAAGAGTTGTATAAGGTACATTAACAGTGGAGGCTCCTGCCTTTGTTGAGGCAGTAGATATGACATTCTTTACATCAAAGATACTGGCAGAAGTTTTAAATGGAAAAGGGGATTCAGCAACAGTACCTATCAAATGTTTTATTGATAACAAGTCACTTTGGGCAAAAAAGTTCACTCTACAAAGTGCATTAACGAGAAGAGATTGCAAATTGACATTGCAAGCTTAAGACAGATACTTGAGAATAAGGGAATTGCCAAGATCAAATGGATCAATAGCAGCTACCAATTAGCTGACTGCTTCACCAAGAGAGGAGGAAGCTCCAAAGAGTTACCAGAGATCCTCAAAGAGTGACATCTTTTTCTTTAAAAAAATACTTTTATGTGGGCATATCTATACACCTTTTTTTAAAGAGGGGATTAAGATCAATTTATTGAATGAAAAAATAAATATTGATGTTGGTTATTACCATTTTTCGTGTGATTACATAAACTGAAGGGTTACTTTTTTATGGAGAGGGAAATCTGTCAGGGAAAGAAACAGTTAAAAAAATTTAATTGCTAATTATTAGGTTGTTTAACTGAGTACTGAGTTTAACTGAGTAGGGGAGGTGGTATTGTCATTAGATTAGTGACCCGGAGACTCAGGGTAATGCTCTGGGGACCTGTGTTCAAATCAATTTGAATTCAATAAAAAGCTGGAATTAAAAGTCTAATGTTGTAAAACCCATCTGGTTCACTAATGTCCTTTAGGGAAGGAAATCTGCTGTCTTTACTCCAGACCCACAGCAATGTGGTTGACTCTTAAATGCCCTCTGAAATGGCCTAGCAAGTGACGCCTACATCTCAAGAACAAATTTTTAAAAACCCATTTGGTTGTATAAAAGGGATAGCAACTGAGGTTAGTTCTGTCTGTGGAGAGTGTTATGAACAAGCAGTAAAACTGGTTTCCGTCTTCATTTCTAAACAACTTAACAATACAAAGCAATGATGAGAGCACATCGGGAGTAAAATGTACGGTTTTGGATTCCTTTTTTAAGGCAGCATGTAAATGCATTGGAAGCAGTTCAGAGGAGGTTTACTAGACTAATACCTGGAATGAGTGGGTTGTCTTATGAGGAAAGGTTGGACAGGTTAGGCTTGTAACGGCTGGAATTTAGAATAGTAAGAGGTGACTTGATTGAAACCTTATAAGATCTTGAGGGGTCTTGACAGAGTGGATGTAGAGAGGGTGTTCGCTCTTGTGCGAGAATCTAGCACTAGGGATCACTGTTTAAAAATAAGGGTCACCCATTTAAAACAGAGCTAAGGTGAAATTTTTTCACTCAGATGCTCGTGAGTCTTTGGAACTCTTCCTGAAAAAGCAGTGGAAACAGAATCATTGAAGGCAGAGGTGGGTAGATTCTTGATAATCAAGATGTCTCTGATCAGGTATGGGGCACTCTGAGTGGGAAGGGAGAACAGCCAGAGGTCGTGGTACACATTGCTACTAATGAAATAGGCAGGAAAAGTGACGAGGTCCTGAAGCGGGATTTCAGGGAGTTAGGCAGAAAATTAAAAAACAGGACCTCTAGGGTTGTAATCTCAGGATTATTCCCTGTGCCACGTGCCAGTGAGGCTTGAAAAAGGAAGATAGTGCAGCTGAACATGTGGCTGAACAGATGGTGTAGGAGGAAGGGTTTCCGATATGGAACCATAGAACCATTGAAAACTACAGCACAGAAAAACAGGCCATTCAGCCCTTCTAGTCTGTGCCGAAATATTATTCTGCTAGTCCCATTGACCTGCACCTAGTTCATAACCCTCCAGACTCTCCCATCCATGTATCTATCCAATTTATTCTTAAAACTTAAGAGTGAGCCTGCATTTACCACGTCAGATGGCAGCTCGTTCCACACTCTCACCACTCTCTGAGTGAAGAAGTTCCCTATTATTATATATTATATATATTATATATTATATAAAATATATTTGACAAAATTGAGATTATGAAATTCAGGTCACTGAAAGTGGCAACCCAGGTGGATAAGGTAGTCAGGAAGGCATATGGCATGCTTGCCTTCATTGGCAGGGGTATTGAGTATAAAAGCTGGGAAGTCATGATGCATCTGTATAGAACCTTGGTTAGACCACACTTGGAATACTGTGTGCAATTCTGGTCACCACATTACCAGAAGGATATGGAGGCATTGGAGAGGGTGCAGAGGAAGTTTACCAGGATGATGCCTGGTCTGGAGGTTATTAGCTATGAGGAGAGATTGGAGAAACTCGGATTGTTTTCACCAGAGCGACAGAGATTGAGGGGCGACTTGATGGAAGTTTACAAAATTATGATTGGCATGGACAGAGTAGATAGTCAGAAGCTTTTTCCCAGGGTGGAAGAGTCAATTACTAGGGGACATCGATTTAAGGTGAGAGGAGAAAACTATAGAGGAGATGTGCGAGGCAAGTTTTTTACGCAGAGGGTAGTGAGTGTCTGGAATTCGTTGCCAGAGGAGGTGGTGGAAGCAGGTACGATGGTGGTGTTTAAGAGGCAGCTTGACAAATACATGAATAGGATGGGAATAGAGGGATACGGACCCCAGAAGTGCAAAATGTTTTAGTTGACGGGCAATATGATCGGTGCAGGCTTGGAGGGCCAAAGGGCCTGTTCCTGTGCTGTACTTTTCTTTGTTCAAGGAGGTGGTAGGTTATCGGGAGTAGGCAGGATGCAGATTTGAGGTTACTATCAGATCAGACATGATCTTATTAAATGACGGAGCAGGCTTGAGGGGCTGAATGGCCTACTCTTGCTCCTTGTTTGTATCTTTTTATGTCCCATCAGTGCTGGACCATTCCAGTCAAGCTCTTCCCTAACTAACTATCATATTCTTCCTGATGTGCTGGGGCCAAACTAGTGGTTTGTAAAGGTGTCTTACAACTTCCTTGTTTTGTATGCCTCTATTCCTAAACTCCAGGATCCCATATCCTTTATCTTTTTCCTTTATTCTTTCATGGGATGTGGGTGCCACTGCCAAGGCCAGCATTTGTTACCCATCCCTAATTGCCCTTGGCTTGCTAGACCATTTGAGGATAGTTAGGAGGCGATGTAGGACTAGGGAAGGACAGATTTCCTTCCCTAAAGGGGCATTAGTGACCCAGATGGGTTTTTACAACAATTGATGATAGTTTCATGGTCACCATTACTGAGACTAGCTTTCATTTCCAGATGTACTAATTGAATTTAAATTCCACCAGCTGCTGTCTAGGGATCGAACCCGCATCCCCAGGGCATTAGTGACATTCAGTGACATTACCACTATTTCCCCCCTCTAACTGCTTTGTTAACCTGTCCTGTCACCTTCAGAGACCTGTGCACAAATACCTGCAGCTTTTAAAATGCTATTATTTAGTTTAGATGATCTCCCTGCGTTCTTTCTAGCACAAAGCATCATCTCATTGTTCATTGCATTCACCACCACCTGCCAGTGTCCATCCATTCCACCTGCCAGTGTCCATCCATTCCACCAGCCAGTGTCCATCCATTCCACCAGCCAGTGTCCATCCATTCCGCCTGCCAGTGTCCATCCATGCCACCTGCCAGTGTCCATCCATTCCACCTGCCAGTGTCCATCCATTCCACCTGCCAGTGTCCATCCATTCCACCTGCCAGTGTCCATCCATTCCACCTGCCAGTGTCCATCCATTCCACCTGCCAGTGTCCATCCATTCCACCTGCCAGTGTCCATCCATTCCACCTGCCAGTGTCCATCCATTCCACCGGCCAGTGTCCATCCATTCCACCGGCCAGTGTCCATCCATTCCACCGGCCAGTGTCCATCCATTCCACCGGCCAGTGTCCATCCATTCCACCTGCCAGTGTCCATCCATTCCACCTGCCAGTGTCCATCCATTCCACCTGCCAGTGTCCATCCATTCCACCTGCCAGTGTCCATCCATTCCACCTGCCAGTGTCCATCCATTCCACCTGCCAGTGTCCATCCATTCCACCTGCCAGTGTCCATCCATTCCACCTGCCAGTGTCCATCCATTCCACCTGCCAGTGTCCATCCATTCCACCTGCCAGTGTCCATCCATTCCACCTGCCAGTGTCCATCCATTCCACCTGCCAGTGTCCATCCATTCCACCTGCCTGGCTATCCCTTGCTCAATTCTAATCTAATCTTCCTCACTCTACTACACTCACATCATGTGCCACTTCTGAATTCATGCCCTGTACCCTCATGTCCAAGTTATTGTTGTATATAAAAAAATCATGACCCTAGCACTGAATGGATACCACCATCCAGTCTGACAAAGAGCCAAGTACCACATCTCATTGTTCCCAGTCATTGAGCCAATTTTGTATCCGTGTTGCTCCTGCCCCTTTTATCTCATGATCTTAAATGTTGCTAACAACTGATAATTCATCAAACACCTTTTGCACTGGCCTTGTCCATGCTCTCTTACTTTATTAAAAACTCAGTGCGAGTCAAGCACAATTTGCCCTTCACAAACTTACATTGATTTCTCTTTATTAGTCAGTGCATATCCAAGTGCCTGTGAAGTTTACCCTTATTTCTGAAAGATCCATCCTCACCAACATTAAACTGAGTGGACATGAATACATTCCACACTATCGTTACCAATCCCTTTGCCATGTCCTTGTCATCTTTGTCCAATGACTCGAGCCCCCACTTACCCAACCTTGATCTTGTTCCACCCCAACCCCTGCTCAACAGGATAAAATCCATCACATTTCTACCTCTCTTCAGCTCTGAAGAGTCATACAGAGTCAAAATGCTAACTGTTTCTCTCTCCACAGATGCTGCCACACCTGCTTTCCAGCATTTTCTGTTTTTATTAGACTTACTGGTTAGGAATTATCAGCTTTAAGTTTCTACATATTTTTTGAACAAGTGGGTACATGTGAAATTCTCCAGTCCTGAAGCCCCACCCCTGCACATAGGAGGAGGTCTGAGGGGAGCATCTTCACTACTCTCAGCACCCTCCCATTCATCCTATCTGCTGACTTATCCGTGTCAACGCTGTCACCTGTTCAAGGAGTGACTATTTTTCTCTAACTCTGGATCTGGAGAAGCATTCAGCAGAATTTCAAGAAAGTCTGTTTCATTTAGGGAATGATTGTCTCTCCCCTGCCTCGCTCGCAATTAAGTCTGGGCCTGGCTTTTCACGTCAGGCGCACCAAACACTTTGTCTGCTCGTTCATCCTGCTCCATCCCTCTCCCTCCAAACCCCATCGCTATGTTTGTATCCTTCTCTCCCCCTCTCCCTTTGTCTCCCTCTCGTTGCCTCTCTCTCTGGCTCTGTGCGTCTGGCTCTGTGCGTCTGGCTCTGTGCGTCTGGCTCTGTGCGTCTGGCTCTGTGCGTCTGGCTCTGTGCGTCTGGCTCTGTGCGTCTGGCTCTGTGCGTCTGGCTCTGTGCGTCTGGCTCTGTGCGTCTGGCTCTGTGCGTCTGGCTCTGTGCGTCTGGCTCTGTGCGTCTGGCTCTGTGCGTCTGGCTCTGTGCGTCTGGCTCTGTGCGTCTGGCTCTGTGCGTCTGGCTCTGTGCGTCTGGCTCTGTGCGTCTGGCTCTCTCTCTGGCTCTGTGCGTCTGGCTCTCTCTCTGGCTCTGTGCGTCTGGCTCTCTCTCTGGCTCTGTGCGTCTGGCTCTCTCTCTGGCTCTGTGCGTCTGGCTCTCTCTCTGGCTCTGTGCGTCTGGCTCTCTCTCTGGCTCTGTGCGTCTGGCTCTCTCTCTGGCTCTGTGCGTCTGGCTCTCTCTCTGGCTCTGTGCGTCTGGCTCTCTCTCTGGCTCTGTGCGTCTGGCTCTCTCTCTGGCTCTGTGCGTCTGGCTCTCTCTCTGGCTCTGTGCGTCTGGCTCTCTCTCTGGCTCTGTGCGTCTGGCTCTCTCTCTGGCTCTGTGCGTCTGGCTCTCTCTCTGGCTCTGTGCGTCTGGCTCTCTCTCTGGCTCTGTGCGTCTGGCTCTCTCTCTGGCTCTGTGCGTCTGGCTCTCTCTCTGGCTCTGTGCGTCTGGCTCTCTCTCTCTGGCTCTGTGCGTCTGGCTCTCTCTCTCTGGCTCTGTGCGTCTGGCTCTCTCTCTCTGGCTCCGTGCGTCTGGCTCTCTCTCTCTGGCTCCGTGCGTCTGGCTCTCTCTCTCTGGCTCCGTGCGTCTGGCTCTCTCTCTCTGGCTCCGTGCGTCTGGCTCTCTCTCTCTGGCTCTGTGCGTCTGGCTCTCTCTCTCTGGCTCTGTGCGTCTGGCTCTCTCTCTCTGGCTCTGTGCGTCTGGCTCTCTCTCTCTGGCTCTGTGCGTCTGGCTCTCTCTCTCTGGCTCTGTGCGTCTGGCTCTCTCTCTCTGGCTCTGTGCGTCTGGCTCTCTCTCTCTGGCTCTGTGCGTCTGGCTCTCTCTCTGTCTCTGTGCGTCTGGCTCTCTCTCTGTCTCTGTGCGTCTGGCTCTCTCTCTGTCCCTGTGTGTCTGGCTCTCTCTCTCTGTCCCTGTGTGTCTGGCTCTCTCTCTCTGTCCCTGTGTGTCTGGCTCTCTCTCTCTCTCTGTCGCTGTGTGTCTGGCTCCCTCTCTCTCTCTCTCTGTCTGTCTCTGTGTGTCTGGCTCACTCTCTCTCTCTCTGTCTGTCTCTGTGCATCTGGCTTTCTCTGTCTCTGTGCGTCTGGCTTTCTCTCTCTATCTGTCTCTGTGTGTCAGTCTCTGTCTCTGTCTATGTGTGTCTGGCTGGCTCTCTCTCTCTGTCTGTGTGTGTCAGTATCGGTCTCTGTGCGTCTGGCTTTCTGTGTCTCTGTGCGTCTGGCTCTCTCTCTCTCTCTGTCTATGTGTGTCTGGCTCTCTGTGTGTCTGGCTCTCTCTCTGTCTCTGTGTGTCTGGCTCTCTCTCTGTCTCTGTGTGTCTGGCTCTCTCTCTGTCCCTGTGTGTCTGGCTCTCTCTCTGTCCCTGTGTGTCTGGCTCTCTCTCTCTGTCCCTGTGTGTCTGGCTCTCTCTCTCTGTCTCTGTCCCTGTGTGTCTGGCTCTCTCTCTCTCTCTCTCTGTCCCTGTGTGTCTGGCTCTCTCTCTCTCTCTCTCTGTCTCTGTGTGTCTGGCTCTCTCTCTCTCTCTCTCTCTCTGTCTGCCTCTGTGCATCTGGCTTTCTCTGTCTCTGTGCGTCTGGCTTTCTCTCTCTCTCTGTCTCTGTGTGTCAGTCTCTGTCTCTGTCTATGTGTGTCTGGCTCTCTCTCTCTCTCTGTCTGTGTGTGTCAGTATCTGTCTCTGTGCGTCTGGCTCTCTCTCTGTCCCTGTGTGTCTGGCTCTCTCTCTGTCCCTGTGTGTCTGGCTCTCTCTCACTCTCTCTCTCTGTCTCTGTCCCTGTGTGTCTGGCTCTCTCTCTCTCTGTCCCTGTGTGTCTGGCTCTCTCTCTGTCCCTGTGTGTCTGGCTCTCTCTCACTCTCTCTCTCTCTGTCTCTGTCCCTGTGTGTCTGGCTCTCTCTCTGTCCCTGAGTGTCTGGCTCTCTCTCTCTCTCTCTGTCCCTGTGTGTCTGGCTCTCTCTCTCCCTCTCTGTCTGTCTCTGTGCATCTGGCTTTCTCTCTCTCTCTCTGTCCCTGTGTGTCAGTCTCTGTCTCTGTCTGTGTGTGTCTGGCTCTCTCTCTCTCTGTCTGTGTGTGTCAGTATCTGTCTCTGTGCGTCTGGCTTTCTCTGTCTCTGTGCGTCTGGCTCTCTCTCTGGCTCTGTGCGTCTGGCTCTCTCTCTGGCTCTGTGTGTCTGGCTCTCTCTCTGTCCCTGTGTGTCTGGCTCTCTCTCTGTCCCTGTGTGTCTGGCTCTCTCTCTGTCCCTGTGTGTCTGGCTCTCTCTCTGTCCCTGTGTGTCTGGCTCTCTCTCTGTCCCTGCGTGTCTGGCTCTCTCTCTGTCCCTGCGTGTCTGGCTCTCTCTCTGTCCCTGCGTGTCTGGCTCTCTCTCTGTCCCTGCGTGTCTGGCTCTCTCTCTGTCCCTGCGTGTCTGGCTCTCTCTCTGTCCCTGCGTGTCTGGCTCTCTCTCTGTCCCTGCGTGTCTGGCTCTCTCTCTCTGTCTCTGTCCCTGCGTGTCTGGCTCTCTCTCTCTGTCTGTCCCTGTGTGTCTGGCTCCCTCTCTCTCTCTCTCTGTCTGTCTCTGTGTGTCTGGCTCTCTCTCTCTCTCTGTCTGTCTCTGTGCGTCTGGCTCTCTCTCTCTCTGTCTGTCTCTGTGCGTCTGGCTTTCCCTGTCTCTGTCTGTCTCTGTGCGTCTGGCTTTCCCTGTCTCTGTGCGTCTGGCTTTCCCTGTCTCTGTGCGTCTGGCTTTCCCTGTCTCTGTGCGTCTGGCTTTCCCTGTCTCTGTGCGTCTGGCTTTCCCGTCTCTGTGCGTCTGGCTTTCCAGTCTCTTGTGCGTCTGGCTTTCACCTGTCTCTGTGCGTCTGGCTTTCACCCTGTCTCCTCCTGTGCGTCTGGCTTTCCCTGTCTCTGTGCGTCTGGCTTTCCCTGTCTCTGTGCGTCTGGCTTTCCCTGTCTCTGTGCGTCTGGCTTTCCCTGTCTCTGTGCGTCTGGCTTTCCCTGTCTCTGTGCGTCTGGCTTTCCCTGTCTCTGTGCGTCTGGCTTTCCCTGTCTCTGTGCGTCTGGCTTTCCCTGTCTCTGTGCGTCTGGCTTTCCCTGTCTCTGTGCGTCTGGCTTTCCCTGTCTCTGTGCGTCTGGCTTTCATGTCTCTGTGCGTCTGGCTTTCCCTGTCTCTGTGCGTCTGGCTTTCCCTGTCTCTGTGCGTCTGGCTTTCCCTGTCTCTGTGCGTCTGGCTTTCCCTGTCTCTGTGCGTCTGGCTTTCCCTGTCTCTGTGCGTCTGGCTTTCCCTGTCTCTGTGCGTCTGGCTTTCCCTGTCTCTGTGCGTCTGGCTTTCCCTGTCTCTGTGCGTCTGGCTTTCCCTGTCTCTGTGCGTCTGGCTTTCCCTGTCTCTGTGCGTCTGGCTTTCCCTGTCTCTGTGCGTCTGGCTTTCCCTGTCTCTGTGCGTCTGGCTTTCCCTGTCTCTGTGCGTCTGGCTTTCCCTGTCTCTGTGCGTCTGGCTTTCCCTGTCTCTGTGCGTCTGGCTTTCCCTGTCTCTGTGCGTCTGGCTTTCCCTGTCTCTGTGCGTCTGGCTTCCCTGTCTCTGTGCGTCTGGCTTTCCCTGTCTCTGTGCGTCTGGCTTTCCCTGTCTCTGTGCGTCTGGCTTTCCCTGTCTCTGTGCGTCTGGCTTTCCCTGTCTCTGTGCGTCTGGCTTTCCCTGTCTCTGTGCGTCTGGCTTTCCCTGTCTCTGTGCGTCTGGCTTTCCCTGTCTCTGTGCGTCTGGCTTTCCCTGTCTCTGTGCGTCTGGCTTTCCCTGTCTCTGTGCGTCTGGCTTCCCTGTCTCTGTGCGTCTGGCTTTCCCTGTCTCTGTGCGTCTGGCTTTCCCTGTCTCTGTGCGTCTGGCTTTCCCTGTCTCTGTGCGTCTGGCTTTTCCCTGTCTCTGTGCGTCTGGCTTTCCCTGTCTCTGTGCGTCTGGCTTTCCCTGTCTCTGTGCGTCTGGCTTTCCCTGTCTCTGTGCGTCTGGCTTTCCCTGTCTCTGTGCGTCTGGCTTTCCCTGTCTCTGTGCGTCTGGCTTTCCCTGTCTCTGTGCGTCTGGCTTTCCCTGTCTCTGTGCGTCTGGCTTTCCCTGTCTCTGTGCGTCTGGCTTTCCCTGTCTCTGTGCGTCTGGCTTTCCCTGTCTCTGTGCGTCTGGCTTTCCCTGTCTCTGTGCGTCTGGCTTTCCCTGTCTCTGTGCGTCTGGCTTTCCCTGTCTCTGTGCGTCTGGCTTTCCCTGTCTCTGTGCGTCTGGCTTTCCCTGTCTCTGTGCGTCTGGCTTTCCCTGTCTCTGTGCGTCTGGCTTTCCCTGTCTCTGTGCGTCTGGCTTTCCCTGTCTCTGTGCGTCTGGCTTTCCCTGTCTCTGTGCGTCTGGCTTTCCCTGTCTCTGTGCGTCTGGCTTTCCCTGTCTCTGTGCGTCTGCTTTCCCTGTCTCTGTGCGTCTGGCTTTCCCTGTCTCTGTGCGTCTGGCTTTCCCTGTCTCTGTGCGTCTGGCTTCCCTGTCTCTGTGCGTCTGGCTTTCCCTGTCTCTGTGCGTCTGGCTTTCCCTGTCTCTGTGCGTCTGGCTTTCCTGTCTCTGGCGTCTGGCTTCCCTGTCTCTGTGCGTCTGCTTTCCCTGTCTCTGTGCGTCTGGCTTTCCTGGTCTCTGTGCGTCTGGCTTTCCCTGTCTCTGTGCGTCTGGCTTTTCCCTGTCTCTGTGCGATCTGGCTTTCCCTGTCTCTGTGCGTATGGCTTTCCCTGTCTCTGTGCGTCTGGCTTTCCCTGTCTCTGTGCGTCTGGCTTTCCATGTCTCTGTGCGTCTGGCTTTTCCCTGTCTCTGTGCGTCTGGCTTTCCCTGTCTCTGTGCGTCTGGCTATTCCCTGTCTCTGTGCGTCTGGCTTTCCCTGTCTCTGTGCGTCTGGCTTTCCCTGTCTCTGTGCGTCTGGCTTTCCCTGTCTCTGTGCGTCTGGCTTTCCCTGTCTCTGTGCGTCTGGCTTTCCCTGTCTCTGTGCGTCTGGCTTTCCCTGTCTCTGTGCGTCTGGCTTTCCCTGTCTCTGTGCGTCTGGCTTTCCCTGTCTCTGTGCGTCTGGCTTTCCCTGTCTCTGTGCGTCTGGCTTTCCCTGTCTCTGTGCGTCTGGCTTTCCCTGTCTCTGTGCGTCTGGCTTTCCCTGTCTCTGTGCGTCTGGCTTTCCCTGTCTCTGTGCGTCTGGCTTTCCCTGTCTCTGTGCGTCTGGCTTTCCCTGTCTCTGTGCGTCTGGCTTTCCCTGTCTCTGTGCGTCTGGCTTTCCCTGTCTCTGTGCGTCTGGCTTTCCCTGTCTCTGTGCGTCTGGGCTTTCCCTGTCTCTGTGCGTCTGGCTTTCCCTGTCTCTGTGCGTCTGGCTTTCCCTGTCTCTGTGCGTCTGGCTTTCCCTGTCTCTGTGCGTCTGGCTTTCCCTGTCTCTGTGCGTCCTGGCTTTCCCTGTCTCTGTGCGTCTGGCTTTTCCCTGTCTCTGTGCGTCTGGCTTTCCCTGTCTCTGTGCGTCTGGCTTTCCCTGTCTCTGTGCGTCTGGCTTTCCCTGTCTCTGTGCGTCTGGCTTTACCTGTCTCTGTGCGTCTGGCTTTCCCTGTCTCTGTGCGTCTGGCTTTCCCTGTCTCTGTGCGTCTGGCTTTCCCTGTCTCTGTGCGTCTGGCTTTCCCTGTCTCTGTGCGTCTGGCTTTCCCTGTCTCTGTGCGTCTGGCTTTCCCTGTCTCTGTGCGTCTGGCTTTCCCTGTCTCTGTGCGTCTGGCTTTCCCTGTCTCTGTGCGTCTTGGCTTTCCCTGTCTCTGTGCGTCTGGCTTTCCCTGTCTCTGTGCGTCTGGCTTTCCCTGTCTCTGTGCGTCTG
>NW_024470623.1:71417-81417 GCF_017639515.1 Carcharodon carcharias | reverse complement strand
GCTCCCCTCCCCCTCCCCATCCCCCTCCTCCCCTCCCCATCCCCCTCCTCCCCTCCCCTCATCCCCCTCCCATCCCCCTCCCATCCCCCTCCCCCCCCATCCCCCTTCCTCCCCTCATCCCCCTCCTCCCCTCCATCCATCCCCATCCTCCCCTCCCCTCATCCCCCATCCTCCCCCTCCCATCACCCTCCTCCCCCTCCCCTCCCCCTCCCCCATCCCCCCATCCCCCTCATCCCCTCCCCCCATCCTCCTCCTCCCCCCCACCCCCCCACCTCCCCTCACCCCCCCCATCCCACCCTCCCCACCCCCCATCCCGCCTCCCATTCCCCCTCCCCCCTCCCATCCCCCCTGCCCCTCCCCCTCCTCCCATCCCCCATCTCCCTCCTCTCCCTCCTCCCTCCCCTTCCTCCCACTCCTTCCTCCCCCTCCCTCCCTTCTCCCCCTTCTCACCTCCGTCCCCCCTCCCCCTTCCTCCACCCCTCCCTCCTTCCCCCCTCCCTACCCCCGCTATCCCCTCCCTCCCTCTCCCCTTCCCCCCTCCACCCCATCCCCCCTCCATCGCCCCCCTACCGCCCTCCTACCCCTTCCTCTCCCTCCCTCCCCTTCCTCCCCACTCCCTCCCCTTTCTCCCCCTCCCATCCCCCCTCCATCTCCTCCCCCCTCCCATCCCCAACCCCTCCTCCCCCCGCCCATCCCCCACCTCTCCTCACCCTCACCCTCCCATCCCCCTCCTCCCTTTCCCCCTCCCATCCCCCTCCTCCCCCTCCCATCGCCCTCGCTCTTGCCCCATCGCCCACCTCCCCTCACCCTCCCCCTCCCAACCCCCTCCTCCCCTTCCCTCCCATCCCCCTCCTCCCCTCCCCACCCATCCTCCACCTCCCCTCACCCTCCCCCATCCCCCTCCTCCCCCTCCCATCCTCCCAACCCCCTCCTCCCCCATCCCCCACCTCCCCTCCTCCCCCTCCCATCCCCCACCTCCCCTCACCTCCCCTCCCATCCCCCACCTCCCCTCACCTCCCCTCCCATCCCTCACCTCCCCTCACCTCCCCTCCCATCCACCTCCTCGCCTCCCCTCCCATCCCCTTCCCCCCTCCCTCCGTCCCCCTCCCCCTTCCTCCACCCCTCCCCCTTCCCCCCTCCCTACCCCCCTTCCCCCTCCCTCCCTCTCCCCTCGCACCCCTCCGCCCCCTCCCCCCTCCCTCGCCCCCTTCCCCCTCCCTCGCCCCCCCAGCCCCCTCCTACCCCTTCCTCCCCCTCCTACCCCTTCCTCCCCTCTCCCTCCCCTTCCTCCCCCCTCCCTCCCCTTCCTCCCCCCTCCCTCCCCTTCCTCCCCCCTCCCTCCCCTTCCTCCCCCTCCCTCCCCTTCCTCCCCCCTCCCTCCCCTTCCTCCCCCCTCCCTCCTCTTCCTCCCCTTCTTCCCCCTCCCTCCCCTTCTTCCCCCTCCCTCCACTTCTTATCCCTCCCTCCCCTTCCTCCCCCTCCCTCCCCCTCCTCCCCCTCCTCCCCTCCCATCCCCCCTCCCCCCTCCCATCCCCTTCCTCCCATCCCCCATCTCCCTCCTCACCCCCCCTTCCCCTCCCCCTCCCCCTTTCCCCTCCCCCCCCCCCCCCCCCCCCCCCCACCCCCCCCAACCCCAGGGCCAGTCCTCCCTCTGCCTCACCCACGGCTCTTTATCATTCTGGGAATCTGGCCAATGCTGTCTGTTTGTTTCAGCCGATAATGCACCCCCTCGCCCTGCCCCCACCCTGCCCCCAGCTCCCCTCATTCTGAGGCTGGACCTTCCCCTTTGAGCTGATTTCCTAACCGTGTGCCTTCTCCAGCTCCGGGGCCGCTTCCTGCCTCTCCCCATATTTCTGTTGTTGCTGAGACCTCCGACATCCAGACTGGACATTTCCACTGTGCTCCTGACTGGCTTCTCATCTCACACCCTCCAAAAGCTGAAGCACATCAAAAACTCCGCTGCCTTTTGTCACAAACACTAAACTTTATAAGACAGTTTGGTTTTGAAATGAATCTTTAATTCAGAGTAAAACAATGAAGTTAATACAAATAGTTCGGCTCAGAGCTAGGCCCATGGGATCAACTTGTCATGTGGAGGCAAACTCAATCCGAATTCCATTGCCTTTTGGCTGCCAGTTTTAACATTTATTCATGGTATTTCACAGAGAAAGGACAGCTGCTTTTACTCCACAGAGAAACAAAATGAGCTACTGATGTTTTGTGCTACCAACCAAGCGGGATGTTGGGGAGGATTTGGTTTATTTTCAAAAGAAAGGGAACAGAGCAGATGCAGCTCCGGAAGTTTAAAGGAATGGAGAGTTGGCATGGTGCACCCTGCTGCTGGTGTGTAACATTTTACTGAACTGCAACTTTTGACCTGGTGTAGTGAGAGAAATGAACCCAGTTGTTTGGTAGCACAGAATTTGAGTCATGCTGAAAAAAGAAACATGTCGAAGCTTTTCATCCTGCACTCATCAGGTTACTCACAAGAATACCCATATAAGGGGAAAACAACAATTGATACTGTTTGTGAAGAGAGTGCTGTCCAATTGCCAACCAATCAGCACACTCTCCACATACATATCAATTATTGTTTTCCCATTATATTGGTATTCTTAGGAGTGTCCTGATGAGTGCAAGATGAAAAGCTTTGACATGTCTCTTTTTTCAGCATGACTCAAAAATTGAACCTCCTGGGAGTGCCTGTGGGGCTGTTCCTGGAATGCAACATATCTACCAGGAGCATGGTGCACAATGAAAGGGTCTCGTAAAACATATTTCAATTGTGTTATTTACTGCAAGATAACTTTTTTGTTAGTTCGATGTACTAGTTATCTGTATGATCTATATTGCATCTAGTTTGTTTGTTACAGTAGAAGTCTTAAAATGTAGGATCTTGTCTTTCATTTCTTTCTCGTGGTTTGTAGGAAATTCAACTCTTTTTAAATGAGATCAGTCTCTACAGGGATCTTAACACTATGCCCTTATTTACACTAAGTTCCATTCATCCATCACCCCTGTGCTCACTGATCTACAGTAGCTCCAGGTCCACCAACACTTCATCTCTTTTTACTGGGATCATAACAAATTGGGGGCTCATCCAGGTCGACCCGAGGGGCTGTAAAATGGTTACATTGGAATTTTCCAGAGTTTAAAGAAACAAGATTTCACATTTACCTAGCATTAAAAGTAGTCATGTTGACTTCCACATTCAGAGTTTTTGGAAAAAGAAGACTTGCCTGTTCGTGCCTTGCAACAGATAACGCAGGTTAATCAGGTGGTGTGGCAGAGAAATTCAGAATTGACATCAAACTAGGAGCTAAGAAGGCAGAGACTTTCAGAAATGGCTTGGTGCTTGAATCTTGAGGAGGAAAACGATGAACCTGACAGCATTCAAGTTGAGTTAGTTAGACTTCAAATTGCAAGTGAAAAAACCTGAATTCGAGAAAGAAAGAAATGTGGAAACTTGAATTGAAAAAGCAAAACGGAATTCTAGAGGGAAAAGGAAGCAAAAAAAAATGTGAATTGGACAGAGTAAAGCTGGATTTACACAAAGAGGAGGTGGCAGTAAAGCTCGAGAGGATGACTGAGAAATAATTCCCAGTTTCGATTTGGCAAGGAATATTCGCTGGTCTTAAATACAGTGAGAAAGACTTGGGTATATATGTGCATAGATCATTGAAGTTGGCAGGACAGGTGCAGAGAGCAGTTAATAAAGCAAATAGTATCCTGGGCTTTATTAATAGGGAAATAGAGTACAAGAGCAGGGAGCTTATGCTGAATTTATAAAAGACCCTCACTGGACCTCAGCTGGAGTATTGTGTACAGTTCTGGGCACCACATTATAGGAAGGATGTGAACACATTGGAGAGAGTGCAGAAGAGGTTTACAAGAATGATTCCAGGGACGAGAAACTTCAGCTATGAGGATAGATTAGAGAAGTTTGGACTGTTCTCCTTGGAGAGATAAAGCTCAGAGGAGACTTGATAAAAGTTTTCAAAATCATGAGGGGACTGGACAGAGTAGATGGGGAGAAGCTGTTCCCACTCGTAAAAGGATCAAAAACAAGAGGGCACAGATTTAAAGTGTTTTGCAAAAGAAGCAAATGCAATCTAAGAGTTTTTTTCACACAACGAGTGATTCGGGTCTGGAATGCACTGTCTGGAAGTGTGGTGGAGGTAGCTTCAATTGAGGCATTCAAGAGGGCTTTAGATGATTATTTGAATAGAAACAATGTGCAGGGTTACAGGGAAAAGACAGGGCAATGGCCCTGGGTCATAATGCTCATTTGCAGAGCCGGGCAGACAGGATAGGCCGATTGGCCTCCTTCTGTGCTGTTAAGATTCTGTGAATTTTGTGTCCTTTAAGAAAATTGCTACAAAACTGCAGTGACTGAAAGAGAATTGGACTATTTTACTGCAGAATATATTCGTTTGGAGATGTACTCATCTCTTTCAGACACATTAGTAACTATGATACAGTGAAAACTGCTGTTCTGCCTACGAGTTAGTCTGAGAGGCTGACAGACAGAAATTTAGAAATTTAAGAAAGAAACAGAGTCAGACTTGGTGAAATTAGCAAGAAAAGAAAATGATGTTTGATAGATTAAGGTTGAACAAGGCTTTGAAAACCTTAGAGAGGTGATTCTGAGAAGAATTTAAAATTAGCATCCCTTGGGGAATAAGGTAAACCTGGAAAACCATAAAGTTTCTAAGATAAGGGAGGCTGCAGCAATGTCAGGTGACGACGAACTGTCTCACAAGCATGTTATTAACAAGCCTTTGTTTGGGAACTTAAATTCGGAAAGAAAGAGAAATGAATTAGAATTCCAAAGAGAGAGATGTTGGTATTTGAACTCTATACTAAACCCAAAGTAAGGAAATTCTTGTTGGGGAATAAACTTATTGATAAAAAGGACAATCATTCATTTCGAAAGCAAACTAACGATGATTATAGTACAATTAATACTTAACATTAGTCAAGGCATGGAATGATACACTGCCTTTCCCGTGTGTTACAGACAGGAGGAGGTTAAGTTAAACAGCACTAATTTCTCCTCTCACCACCCATCCATAAACAGAAATGTGTTTTGATTTGCTTCTCCCTTTATAAGCGGTGGCGTATTTCCCAACCCCTTGGTTTTGGTTTTGTCCAATCTTCTATTAATAGCCCCATAGCAAACTCAAGATAGGATGAACTCAAAGGGTTAGTTTATTTACACACACTCAAAACAGGGAGCAGGGTTACAATGTTGCCTCCTTTACATCCGTAGAATAAAAGAAGGATAGAGAAAAGAAAGATTTACAGTGCAGAGAAAAGAAGCATTGTTTCACGTGTTCCAGAGTCCCGAATCAAAGTCCAATGAGGCATTCCTTCACGGAGGTCAGTGAGCTGAAAACCAGTGCTGGATAATTCGCTTTTCCAAGGTGTTGCCTTCACACAATGAAATAGGCACGCAGAGATGAATCAGTCTTGTAGGTGAAGGTATAGGATTTCCAGCAGATGGGCCAAGTGTCCAACCTGGGCCCAATCTCCTTGTCTGTGTGGCCATTGGTCAGGTGGTAAAAACGCAGACTGAGATTTTTCAGTTCAGCAAGGCAATATTACTGGTTCAGACAGGTCACGTGACACCCACCTTCCCATACTGTCTTTAACAAAGGATGTGTATCCGTCGTCTGAGTCCCTGAGACGGTTAAATGTCTCAAACATTAAGAATTGAAAGGAAGATTGAAGGGCCCTTTGTCTTAGCAGACAAGGAGACTCCTGCTGGCCAACCTGGGTTATGAAGTGCAGATGGCCATTCGACAGCTCTCTTTGAATTGGGTCACTGCAGCCCACAGGGGGTCATTAGTGTCTCTTCAGCGATAAGGATATGAGTGTTTTTTCCGAAATTACCAGGTAGCTTCTTTCATTCAGGGTCACAGACAGATATAATTTAGCCACTTTAGGTCTTTGTCCAGTTTGAAATTTTTAGAGATAGCAATAAGCATATCTCTCTGTATTAAAAAATGTTGTGGGGTGAGGTCTTAGTCCCTCACATGTGTATCACATGACTCATCTGCAGGAAGTGTCACCATCTGCAGAAACCTGAGCTCTGGGTTGGGGAACTCAAGCAGAGGCTGAAGTCACTGTGATGATCCACAAGGCTGAGGATTACAAGGATAGCATGTTTAGAGAGGTGGTCAGACCACAGCTAAGAAGCACATGGGCAGAGAGGGAATGGGTAATTGTCAAGAGTTTCTAAGAGAAACAGGCAGATGATGCAGGAATCCCCTGAGGCTATCTTGCTCTCCACCCACTTTTCCATTTTGGATACTGGTGAGCGAGATGGTTTCTCAGGACTGTAGCCAGAGCCAAGGTCGTGGAACCACAAGTAGCTCAGCTGCACCTGAAGGGAGGAGGAAAAGTTGGAGAGTGTTATAGTGGTCGTGATTCACAGTTCGGGGATCAGACAGGCATTGCTGCAGCTGTAGACATGACTTCCAGGAGGATATATTGTCTCCCTGGTGCCAGGGGGTCAAGGATGTCACAGAGGCAGCTGCAGGACATTCTCCTGAGGGAAGGGTGAGCAGGCCCAGAGCTCATGGTCCATACTGGGACCAATGACGCAGGAGGAAAGGGATGAAGTCCTGAAAGCAGATTTTTAGGAGTTTGGAAGAGAAATAAAAATCTGGAGGACCTCAAGAGCAGTAATCTCAGGATTACCCTAGTGCCACGTGCTAGTGAGCATAAGAAATAGGAAGATTGACAGTTTAACACGTGGCTGGAGAAATGGAGTAGAGGGAGGCTTTGGATTCCTGAGCATTGGGACCGGGTTCTGGGGCAAGTGGGGCCTGTACAGGACATGTTACACCTGAACAGGACTGGGACTAATGTCCTCACGGGGGGTATGCTACTGCTGGTTGCGGAGAGGTTTAAACTAGATTGGCAGGGGCGTAGGAACCTGAGGGGAAATTCAGACTGGGAGGAAGAAAAACTGACAGTGGGAAGTAGTGAAGTATTAACTGATAACGAGGGATATATCAGACAGTAGTATCAAGTAGATAGAATATTTAGAGAGTTTGACAGAATTAGAGTGGGGTAATAGTAAGTCATTAGATGGGTCAGAGTAAGGGGGAAAGTAAAAAAAGCCTAAATCAGAGGGCTAATGTGTATTAGATAAATGCACAGAGTGGTGGTTAATAAGATTGTGAACTGCAGGCACAAGAAGACAAATGGAATTATAATATTATTGCTATAACAAAGACCTGGCTCAAAGAAGGGCTGGGACTGGACGTTAAATCTTCCTGGGTACAAGTGCAATAACATTGATTTGGTGTAGTAATAGAGACCACCAACTAGTGAAGGGATGCAGAGAAACAAATTAGCAAAGAAATGACAGAGAGGTGCAAGAATTATAGAGTAATTGTAAGGGAGGACTTCATTTATTGAAAAATAGACTGGGGTAGGAAATAAGTGCAAAGGGACAAGAGGGGTGAGAGTTTCCTGGAGTGTGTTTAAGATATTTAAGCATGTTTAAGAATCAGGCTGAATATATAAGGACCAGAGGGGAAGTGGAAAAAAAAAATAAGAAAAACAAAGACAGAGCATGAAAAGAGGCTGGCAGTGAACAGAAAAGGGAATCCCAAGGCCTGAGACAAGAATGTAAATAATAAAAGGGTGGGAAAAGAAAGAGTAGGGCCGATTAGGGACAAAAAAGGAAACTTGCATGTGGAGGCTGTTGATGTTGAATGAGTACTTTGCATCTGTCTTTACAAAGGAAGAACTTGCCATCCAGTCTGAGGTGAGAGAGGAAGTAACTGATACACTAGAAGAAGTTACAATCGAGAAGAAGGAGGTGTAGGAAAAGTTATCTTTACTTAAAGTAGATAAGGTACCAGGACCAGATGAAATGCATCCAATGGTACTATGGAAAGTGAGAGTTAAGGTACTAATGATAATCTTCCAGTCTTCCTCAGACACAGGGGCAGTGCCAGAGGGCTGGAGAGTTGCGAATATTACACCCTTGTTCAAAAAGGGGCGTAAGGATAAAGCCGGAAACTACAGACCAGTCAGTTTGACCTCAGTGGTAGGCAAACTTCTGGAAACTAGAAGGAACAAGATAAAATGAATGATCACTTAGTACAGCTGCAAAATAATTAAGGAAAGCCAGCAATGGATTCATCAGAGGGAAAATCATGTTTAAACTAACTTGCTGGAGGTTTTGAGGAGGTAACAGAGAAGATTGTTAAAGGAAACACTGTTGATGTGGTGTACATGGATTTTCAAAAAGCATTTGATACAGTGCCACACAACAGACTTTGAGCAAAATCCTAGGCCATGGGAAATAAAAGGGAAAATAGACACTTGGATAAGAAATTGGCTGAGTGAAAGGTAACTGAGAGTAGTGATAAATGTTGTTTTCAGATTGGAAGAAGGTTTGTGGTGGACTCCCCCAGGGATCAATGTTGGGACTCTTGCTCTTCCTGATACATATTAGTGACCTAGACTATAGTGTTCAGGGTATTATTTCAAAATTTTCAGATGATATGAAGATTGGAAACATTGTCAACTGTGATGAGGATAGTCTTAAACTTCAAAAGGACATAGACATATTGGATTGGGCAGACAAGGGGCAGATGAAGTTCAGTGCAGAGAAGTGTGAGGTGATTCATTTTGGAATGAAGAATAGGGAGGGACAGTATAAAACAAAAGAGGTACAAGAACGGAGGGAGCTCGGTGCATATGTACAAAAATCATTGACGATGGCAGAGCATGCTGAGAGGAACAGTTAATAAAACATATCATATCTTAGGCTTTATTAATAGGAGCATTGAGTACAAGAGTAAGGAGGTCATGTTGAACTTGTATAAGACAATAATTATGCCTCATCTGAAGTATTGCTTCAGTTCTGGGAGCCATATTTGAGGAAGGATGTGAAGGCATTGGAAAGAGTATAGAGGAGATTCACAAATATTCCAGGGATAAAGAACTGTAGCTATGAGGATAGATTGGAAAAGACAGATAAAAAAAGATTGCTGAGAATTTCATCTCTTTTTAAAAGTTATATGGGGATCATAACACCTGTCCTTAATACTCACAACAGGTCCCTGCACAGCAGTAATTAGGAGGAAAGGTTCCATTTCTGGAACAGTCAAAGCCACAGGAGTGTCACAAGCTGCTGAATAAAGCCCTTAAAAACCAACTAAGAACCATGTAAACTTACTGTAATGACATCCCTTCCACATAGTCCACATTCTGGTTTAACTGAACTGATGACACTGATCAACACCAGCTCCAAGTAACACTTTTATTAAAAGTGGATTCCTTGTTTTCAAATAGCTACATGACCTTACCTGCTCTATCTCTTTTATCTGCTCCAGAACCACAACCCTCCCAGCTACCTGCACTCAACAAATTCCAGCCTCTTGTAAAATTAATTGCTCAACCATTGTTGGATGTACCCTCAGCTCTCGAATTTCATTTCTAAAACTTCTGTGTCTTTCCTCCACTTGGGTCATTTATCCTAATGTCCAAATGCAGCTTGGTATCAATTTTATGTCTGACAACATTTTCCGTGAAGTGCATTGCAATTTTTTTTCCACATTAAAAGCTAATGATTAAATCCAACTTATTGTTTTGGACAAGTGGGCAAGGTGTGAGCTGCAGCTGATGGTATTAAAGGAGAACCAGTAGATGTAATACCCCTGGAGATTTCCAGCCATTCGATAAGGAGCCACACAAAAGGTTAGCATGCAAAATAAGGGCCCGTGATTTGGGGATGATATGTCAACCGGAACAGTGGATTGGTGAAGCTTGCCCACCACGGCCCAACCAAAAGCTCAGACTTCAAACACTTTCATTTCTGCAGAATGCTACCAAAACTCAATGCGACAAAATCCCAAAGCCTGCATGTAATTGAAAAAACAAATCATTGCTGTCCTTCTCTTGGGTTCAAAAATAGAATAAGCCAACAGTCCAGAAAGAGCAGGGGGATGCAAAAGTGCATTAAAGAGTGTGG
>NW_024470623.1:60000-70917 GCF_017639515.1 Carcharodon carcharias | reverse complement strand
GAGTCTCACACCTCCCTGCACTCTATGATGGACTCTGTCTCCTCTCTCTCCACTCTTTAATGGACTCTCACCTCTCTCTCTCTGCTCTTTAATGGACTCTCACCTCTCTGCTATTTAATGGACTCTCACCTCTCTCTGCTCTTTAATAGACTGTCACCTCTCTCTCTGCTCTTTAATGTCCTCTCGCCAATCCCTCCCCTCTTTAATCGACTCTCGCCAGTCTTCTCACTCTAATGAACTCTCATCTCTCTCTCTGCTCTTTTGTGGACTCTCATCTTTCTCTCCATTCTTTAATGAGCACTCCCCACTCTCTCTGCTTCTTACTGGGCTCTTGCATCTCTCTCCAATCTACCATGGTCTCTCGCCTCTCTCCACACTCTTTAATGCACTTTTGCATCCCCCTGCTCTTTCTTGGACTGTTGGCTATTTCTATTCTTTGAACCCAAGGAGAAGGACAGCAATGATTTGTTTCAATTACATGCAGCTTTGGGATTTTGTGGCATTGAGTTTTGGTAGCATTCTGCAGAAATGGAAGTGTTTGAAGTCTGAGCTTTGGGTTGGGGTGGGTGGGCAAGCTTCACCAATCCTCTGTTCCGGTTGACATATCATCCCCAAATCCACGGGCCCTTATTTTGCATGCTAACCTTTTGTGTGGCACCTTATCGAATGCCTTTTGGAAATCCAGGGGTATTACATCTACTGGTTCTCCTTTATATACCATCAGCTGCAGCTCACACCTTGCCCACTTGTCCAAAACAATAAGTTGGATTTAATCATTAGCTTTAATGTGGAAAAAAAATTGCAATGCACTTCACGGAAAATGTTGTCAGACATAAAATTGATACCAAGCTGCATTTGGACATTAGGATAAATGACCAAGTGGAGGAAAGACACAGAAGTTTTAGAAATGAAATTCGAGAGCTGAGGGTACATCCAACAATGGTTGAGCAATTAAATTTTACAAGAGGCTGGAATTTGTTGAGTGCAGGTAGCTGGGAGGGTTGTGGTTCTGGAGCAGATAAAAGAGATAGAGCAGGTAAGGTCATGTAGCTATTTGAAAACAAGGAATCCACTTTTAAATAAAAGTGTTACTTGGAGCTGGTGTTGATCAGTGTCATCAGTTCAGTTAAACCAGAATGTGGACTATGTGGAAGGGATGTCATTACAGTAAGTTTACATGGTTCTTAGTTGGTTATTAAGGGCTTTATTCAGCAGCTTGTGACACCTCTGTGGCTTTGACTGTTCCAGAAATGGAACCTTTCCTCCTAATTACTGCTGTGCAGGGACCTGGTGTGAGTAAGGACAGGGTGTTATGATCCCCATATAACTTTTAAAAAGAGATGAAATTCTCAGCAATCTATTTTTTATCTGTCTTTTCCAATCTATCCTCATAGCTACAGTTCTTTATCCCTGGAATCATTCTTGTGAATCTCCTCTATACTCTTTCCAATGCCTTCACATCCTTCCTCAAATATGGCTCCCAGAACTGGAAGCAATACTTCAGATGAGGCATAATTATTGTCTTATACAAGTTCAACATGACCTCCTTACTCTTGTACTCAATGCTCCTATTAATAAAGCCTAAGATATGATATGTTTTATTAACTGTTCTCTCAGCATGCTCTGCCATCGTCAATGATTTTTGTACATATGCACCGAGCTCCCTCCGTTCTTGTACCTCTTTTGTTTTATACTGTCCCTCCCTATTCTTCCTTCCAAAATGAATCACCTCACACTTCTCTGCACTGAACTTCATCTGCCCCTTGTCTGCCCAATCCAATATGTCTATGTCCTTTTGAAGTTTAAGACTATCCTCATCACAGTTGACAATGTTTCCAATCTTCATATCATCTGAAAATTTTGAAATAATACCCTGAACACTATAGTCTAGGTCACTAATATGTATCAGGAAGAGCAAGAGTCCCAACATTGATCCCTGGGGGAGTCCACCACAAACCTTCTTCCAATCTGAAAAACAACCATTTATCACTACTCTCAGTTTCCTTTCACTCAGCCAATTTCTTATCCAAGTGTCTATTTTCCCTTTTATTCCATGGCCTAGGATTTTGCTCACAAGTCTGTTGTGTGGCACTGTATCAAATGCTTTTTGAAAATCCATGTACACCACATCAACAGTGTTTCCTTTAACAATCTTCTCTGTTACCTCCTCAAAAACCTCCAGCAAGTTAGTTAAACATGATTTTCCCTTGATGAATCCATGCTGGCTTTCCTTAATTATTTTGCAGCTGTCTAAGTGATTATTCATTTTATCTTGTACTCTAGTTTCCAGAAGTTTGCCTACCACTGAGGTCAAACTGACTGGTCTGTAGTTTCCGGCTTTATCCTTACGCCCCTTTTTGAACAAGGGTGTAATATTCGCAACTCTCCAGCCCTCTGGCACTGCCCCTGTGTCTGAGGAAGACTGGAAGATTATCATTAGTACCTTAACTCTCACTTTCCATAGTACCATTGGATGCATTTCATCTGGTCCTGGTACCTTATCTACTTTAAGTAAAGATAACTTTTCCTACACCTCCTTCTTCTCGATTGTAACTTCTTCTAGTGTATCAGTTACTTCCTCTCTCACCTCAGACTGGATGGCAAGTTCTTCCTTTGTAAAGACAGATGCAAAGTACTCATTCAACATCAACAGCCTCCACATGCAAGTTTCCTTTTTTGTCCCTAATCGGCCCTACTCTTTCTTTTCCCACCCTTTTATTATTTACATTCTTGTCTCAGGCCTTGGGATTCCCTTTTCTGTTCACTGCCAGCCTCTTTTCATGCTCTGTCTTTGTTTTTCTTATTTTTTTTTTCCACTTCCCCTCTGGTCCTTATATATTCAGCCTGATTCTTAAACATGCTTAAATATCTTAAACACACTCCAGGAACTCTCACCCCTCTTGTCCCTTTGCACTATTCCTACCCCAGTCTATTTTTCAATAAATTGAAGTCCTCCATTACAATTACTCTATAATTCTTGCACCTCTCTGTCATTTCTTTGCTAATTTGTTTCTCTGCATCCCTTCCACTAGTTGGTGGTCTCTATACTACACCAAATCAATGTTATTGCACCTTGTACCCAGGAAGATTTAACGTCCAGTCCTGCCCTTCTTTGAGCCAGGTCTTTGTTATAGCAATAATATTATAATTCCATTTGTCTTCTTGTGCCTGCAGTTCACCAATCTTATTAACCACACTCTGTGCATTTATCTACATACACATTAGCCCTCTGATTTAGGCTTTTTTTACTTTCCCCCTTACTCTGACCCCATCTAATGACTTACTATTACCCACTCTAATTCTGTCAAACTCTCTAACTATTCTATCTACCTTGATACTACTGTCTGATATATCCTCGTTATCAGTTAATACTTCACTACTTCCCACTGTCAGTTTTTCTCCTCTCCAGTCTGAATTTCCCCTCAGGTTCCTACGCCCCTGCCAATCTAGTTTAAACTCTCCGCAACAGCAGTAGCAAACCCCCCCCGTGAGGACATTAGTCCCAGTCCTGTTAAGGTGTAAACATGTCCTTGTACAGGCCCCACTTGCCCCAGAACCGGTCCCAATGCCTCAGGAATCCAAAGCCCTCCCTCCTACTCCATTTCTCCAGCCACGTGTTAAACTGCTCAATCTTCCTATTCTTATGCTCACTAGCACGTGGCACTAGGAGTAATCCTGAGATTACTGCTCTTGAGGTCCTGATTTTTATTTCTCTTCCAAACTCCCTAAAATCTGCTTTCAGGACTTCATCCCTTTTCCTACCTGCGTCGTTGGTCCCAGTATGGACCATGAGCTCTGGCTGCTCACCCTTCCCTCAGGAGAATGTCCTGCAGCTGCTCTGTGACATCCTTGACCCTGGCACCAGGGAGACAATATATCCTCCTGGAGTCATGTCTACAGCTGCAGCAATGCCTGTCTGATCCCCGAACTGTGAAATCACCGACCACTATAACACTCTCCAACTTTTCCTCCTCCCTTCAGGTGCAGCTGAGCTACTTGTGGTTCCACGACCTTGGCTCTGGCTACAGTCCTGAGAAACCATCTCGCTCACCAGTATCCAAAATGGAAAAGTGGGTGGAGAGCAAGATAGCCTCAGGGGATTCCTGCATCATCTGCCTGTTTCTCTTAGAAACTCTTGACAATTACCCATTCCCTCTCTGCCCATGTGCTTCTTAGCTGTGGTCTGACCACCTCTCTAAACATGCTATCCTTGTAATCCTCAGCCTTGTGGATCATCACAGTGACTTCAGCCTCTGCTTGAGTTCCCCAACCCAGAGCTCAGGTTTCTGCAGATGGTGACACTTCCTGCAGATGAGTCATGTGATACACATGTGAGGGACTAAGACCTCACCCCACAACATTTTTTAATACAGAGAGATATGCTTATTGCTATCTCTAAAAATTTCAAACTGGACAAAGACCTAAAGTGGCTAAATTATATCTGTCTGTGACCCTGAATGAAAGAAGCTACCTGGTAATTTCGGAAAAACACTCATATCCTTATCGCTGAAGAGACACTAATGACCCCCTGTGGGCTGCAGTGACCCAATTCAAAGAGAGCTGTCGAATGGCCATCTGCACTTCATAACCCAGGTTGGCCAGCAGGAGTCTCCTTGTCTGCTAAGACAAAGGGCCCTTCAATCTTCCTTTCAATTCTTAATGTTTGAGACATTTAACCGTCTCAGGGACTCAGACGACGGATACACATCCTTTGTTAAAGACAGTATGGGAAGGTGGGTGTCACGTGACCTGTCTGAACCAGTAATATTGCCTTGCTGAACTGAAAAATCTCAGTCTGCGTTTTTACCACCTGACCAATGGCCACACAGACAAGGAGATTGGGCCCAGGTTGGACACTTGGCCCATCTGCTGGAAATCCTATACCTTCACCTACAAGACTGATTCATCTCTGCGTGCCTATTTCATTGTGTGAAGGCAACACCCTTGGAAAAGCGAATTATCCAGCACTGGTTTTCAGCTCACTGACCTCCGTGAAGGAATGCCTCATTGGACTTTGATTCGGGACTCTGGAACACGTGAAACAATGCTTCTTTTCTCTGCACTGTAAATCTTTCTTTTCTCTATCCTTCTTTTATTCTACGGATGTAAAGGAGGCAACATTGTAACCCTGCTCCCTGTTTTGAGTGTGTGTAAATAAACTAACCCTTTGAGTTCATCCTATCTTGAGTTTGCTATGGGGCTATTAATAGAAGATTGGACAAAACCAAAACCAAGGGGTTGGGAAATACGCCACCGCTTATAAAGGGAGAAGCAAATCAAAACACATTTCTGTTTATGGATGGGTGGTGAGAGGAGAAATTAGTGCTGTTTAACTTAACCTCCTCCTGTCTGTAACACACGGGAAAGGCAGTGTATCATTCCATGCCTTGACTAATGTTAAGTATTAATTGTACTATAATCATCGTTAGTTTGCTTTCGAAATGAATGATTGTCCTTTTTATCAATAAGTTTATTCCCCAACAAGAATTTCCTTACTTTGGGTTTAGTATAGAGTTCAAATACCAACATCTCTCTCTTTGGAATTCTAATTCATTTCTCTTTCTTTCCGAATTTAAGTTCCCAAACAAAGGCTTGTTAATAACATGCTTGTGAGACAGTTCGTCGTCACCTGACATTGCTGCAGCCTCCCTTATCTTAGAAACTTTATGGTTTTCCAGGTTTACCTTATTCCCCAAGGGATGCTAATTTTAAATTCTTCTCAGAATCACCTCTCTAAGGTTTTCAAAGCCTTGTTCAACCTTAATCTATCAAACATCATTTTCTTTTCTTGCTAATTTCACCAAGTCTGACTCTGTTTCTTTCTTAAATTTCTAAATTTCTGTCTGTCAGCCTCTCAGACTAACTCGTAGGCAGAACAGCAGTTTTCACTGTATCATAGTTACTAATGTGTCTGAAAGAGATGAGTACATCTCCAAACGAATATATTCTGCAGTAAAATAGTCCAATTCTCTTTCAGTCACTGCAGTTTTGTAGCAATTTTCTTAAAGGACACAAAATTCACAGAATCTTAACAGCACAGAAGGAGGCCAATCGGCCTATCCTGTCTGCCCGGCTCTGCAAATGAGCATTATGACCCAGGGCCATTGCCCTGTCTTTTCCCTGTAACCCTGCACATTGTTTCTATTCAAATAATCATCTAAAGCCCTCTTGAATGCCTCAATTGAAGCTACCTCCACCACACTTCCAGACAGTGCATTCCAGACCCGAATCACTCGTTGTGTGAAAAAAACTCTTAGATTGCATTTGCTTCTTTTGCAAAACACTTTAAATCTGTGCCCTCTTGTTTTTGATCCTTTTACGAGTGGGAACAGCTTCTCCCCATCTACTCTGTCCAGTCCCCTCATGATTTTGAAAACTTTTATCAAGTCTCCTCTGAGCTTTATCTCTCCAAGGAGAACAGTCCAAACTTCTCTAATCTATCCTCATAGCTGAAGTTTCTCGTCCCTGGAATCATTCTTGTAAACCTCTTCTGCACTCTCTCCAATGTGTTCACATCCTTCCTATCATGTGGTGCCCAGAACTGTACACAATACTCCAGCTGAGGTCCAGTGAGGGTCTTTTATAAATTCAGCATAAGCTCCCTGCTCTTGTACTCTATTTCCCTATTAATAAAGCCCAGGATACTATTTGCTTTATTAACTGCTCTCTGCACCTGTCCTGCCAACTTCAATGATCTATGCACATATATACCCAAGTCTTTCTCACTGTATTTAAGACCAGCGAATATTCCTTGCCAAATCGAAACTGGGAATTATTTCTCAGTCATCCTCTCGAGCTTTACTGCCACCTCCTCTTTGTGTAAATCCAGCTTTACTCTGTCCAATTCACATTTTTTTTTGCTTCCTTTTCCCTCTAGAATTCCGTTTTGCTTTTTCAATTCAAGTTTCCACATTTCTTTCTTTCTCGAATTCAGGTTTTTTCACTTGCAATTTGAAGTCTAACTAACTCAACTTGAATGCTGTCAGGTTCATCGTTTTCCTCCTCAAGATTCAAGCACCAAGCCATTTCTGAAAGTCTCTGCCTTCTTAGCTCCTAGTTTGATGTCAATTCTGAATTTCTCTGCCACACCACCTGATTAACCTGCGTTATCTGTTGCAAGGCACGAACAGGCAAGTCTTCTTTTTCCAAAAACTCTGAATGTGGAAGTCAACATGACTACTTTTAATGCTAGGTAAATGTGAAATCTTGTTTCTTTAAACTCTGGAAAATTCCAATGTAACCATTTTACAGCCCCTCGGGTCGACCTGGATGAGCCCCCAATTTGTTATGATCCCAGTAAAAAGAGATGAAGTGTTGGTGGACCTGGAGCTACTGTAGATCAGTGAGCACAGGGGTGATGGATGAATGGAACTTAGTGTAAATAAGGGCATAGTGTTAAGATCCCTGTAGAGACTGATCTCATTTAAAAAGAGTTGAATTTCCTACAAACCACGAGAAAGAAATGAAAGACAAGATCCTACATTTTAAGACTTCTACTGTAACAAACAAACTAGATGCAATATAGATCATACAGATAACTAGTACATCGAACTAACAAAAAAGTTATCTTGCAGTAAATAACACAATTGAAATATGTTTTACGAGACCCTTTCATTGTGCACCATGCTCCTGGTAGATATGTTGCATTCCAGGAACAGCCCCACAGGCACTCCCAGGAGGTTCAATTTTTGAGTCATGCTGAAAAAAGAGACATGTCAAAGCTTTTCATCTTGCACTCATCAGGACACTCCTAAGAATACCAATATAATGGGAAAACAATAATTGATATGTATGTGGAGAGTGTGCTGATTGGTTGGCAATTGGACAGCACTCTCTTCACAAACAGTATCAATTGTTGTTTTCCCCTTATATGGGTATTCTTGTGAGTAACCTGATGAGTGCAGGATGAAAAGCTTCGACATGTTTCTTTTTTCAGCATGACTCAAATTCTGTGCTACCAAACAACTGGGTTCATTTCTCTCACTACACCAGGTCAAAAGTTGCAGTTCAGTAAAATGTTACACACCAGCAGCAGGGTGCACCATGCCAACTCTCCATTCCTTTAAACTTCCGGAGCTGCATCTGCTCTGTTCCCTTTCTTTTGAAAATAAACCAAATCCTCCCCAACATCCCGCTTGGTTGGTAGCACAAAACATCAGTAGCTCATTTTGTTTCTCTGTGGAGTAAAAGCAGCTGTCCTTTCTCTGTGAAATACCATGAATAAATGTTAAAACTGGCAGCCAAAAAGGCAATGGAATTCGGATTGAGTTTGCCTCCACATGACAAGTTGATCCCATGGGCCTAGCTCTGAGCCGAACTATTTGTATTAACTTCATTGTTTTACTCTGAATTAAAGATTCATTTCAAAACCAAACTGTCTTATAAAGTTTAGTGTTTGTGACAAAAGGCAGCGGAGTTTTTGATGTGCTTCAGCTTTTGGAGGGTGTGAGATGAGAAGCCAGTCAGGAGCACAGTGGAAATGTCCAGTCTGGATGTCGGAGGTCTCAGCAACAACAGAAATATGGGGAGAGGCAGGAAGCGGCCCCGGAGCTGGAGAAGGCACACGGTTAGGAAATCAGCTCAAAGGGGAAGGTCCAGCCTCAGAATGAGGGGAGCTGGGGGCAGGGTGGGGTCAGGGCGAGGGGGTGCATTATCGGCTGAAACAAACAGACAGCATTGGCCAGATTCCCAGAATGATAAAGAGCCGTGGGTGAGGCAGAGGGAGGACTGGCCCTGGGGTTGGGGGGGGTGGGGGGGGGGGGGGGGGGGGGGGGGGGGGGGGGGGGGGGAAAGGGGGGGGGGGGGGGAGGGGGGGGGGGAGGGGGGGAGAGGGGGGGGATGGGAGGAGGGGATGGGGGGGGGGGGGGGGGGGGGAGGGGGGGAGGGGGAGGAGGGGGAGGGAGGGGGGAGGAGGGGAGGGAGGGATAGGAAGTGGAGGGAGGGGGAAGAAGGGGAGGGAGGGGGAAGAAGGGGAGGAAGAGGAGGGAGGGGGGAGGAAGGGGAGGGAGGGGGGGAGGGAAGGGGAGGGGAGGGGGAGGGAAGGGGAGGGAGGGGGGAGGAAGGGGAGGGAGGGGGGAGGAAAGGGGAGGGAGGGGGGAGGAAGGGGAGGGAGAGGGGAGGAGGGGTAGGAGGGGGAGGAAGGGGTAGGAGGGGGCTGGGGGGCGAGGGTGGGGGAAGGGGGCGAGGGAGGGGGGAGGGGGCGGAGGGGTGCGAGGGAGAGGGAGAGGGAGGGAGGGGGAAGGGGGGTAGGGAGGGGGGAAGGGGGAGGGGTGGAGGAAGGGGGAGGGGGACGGAGGGAGGGGGGAAGGGGATGGGAGGGGAGGCGAGAGGAGGTGGATGGGAGGGGAGGTGAGGGGAGGTGAGGGATGGGAGGGGAGGTGAGGGGAGGTGGGGGATGGGAGGGGAGGTGAGGGGAGGTGGGGGATGGGAGGGGGAGGAGGGGAGGTGGGGGATGGGGGAGGAGGGGGTTGGGAGGATGGGAGGGGGAGGAGGGGGATGGGGGAGGGTGAGGGGGAGGTGGAGGATGGGTGGGGAGGGGAGGAGGGGGATGGGGAGGAGGGAGGAGGGGGTTGGGAGGGGGAGGGTGAGGGGAGGTGGGCGATGGGGCAAGAGCGAGGGCGATGGGTGGGGGGAGGAGGGGGATGGGAGGGGGAAAGGGAGGAGGGGGATGGGAGGGTGAGGGTGAGGAGAGGTGGGGGATGGGCTGGGGGGAGGAGGGGTTGGGGATGGGAGGGGGGGAGGAGATGGAGGGGGGATGGGAGGGGGAGAAAGGGGAGGGGAGTGGGGAGGAAGGGGAGGAGGCAGAGGAAGGGGTCGTAGGAGGGCGGTAGGGGGGCGATGGAGGGGGAGATGGGGTGGAGGGGGGAAGGGGAGAGGGAGGGAGGGGATAGCGGGGGTAGGGAGGGGGGAAGGAGGAGGGGTGGAGGAAGGGGGAGGGGGGACGGAGGTGAGAAGGGGAGAAGGGAGGGAGGGGGAGGAGGAGGGGGGGAGGAAGGGGAGGAGGGAGAGGAGGGAGATGGGGGATGGGAGGAGGGGGAGGGGCAGGGGGGGATGGGAGGGGGGAGGGGGAATGGGAGGCGGGATGGGGGGGTGGGAGGGTGGGATGGGGGGGTGAGGGGAGGTGGGGGGGTGGGGGGAGGAGGAGGATGGGGGGAGGGTGATGAGGGGGATGGGGGGATGGGGGAGGGGAGGGGGAGGGGAGGAGGGTGATGGGAGGGGGAGGATGGGGGATGAGGGGAGGGGAGGATGGGGATGGATGGAGGGGAGGAGGGGGATGAGGGGAGGAAGGGGGATGGGGGGGGGGAGGGGGATGGGAGGGGGATGGGAGGGGGATGAGGGGAGGGGAGGAGGGGGATGGGGAGGGGAGGAGGGGGATGGGGAGGGGGAGGGGAGCAGAGGAGGGGGATGGGAGGGGGAGGGTGAGGGGAGGTGGGTGATGGGAGGGGGGGAGGAGGGGAATGGGAGGGGAGGAGGTGGAGGGAGGGGAGGAGGATGGGAGGGGAGGAGGGAGGGGAGGAGGAGGATGGGAGGGGGGAGGGAGGGGGGGGAGGGAGGATGGGAGAGGAGGGGAGGGGAGGGGGAGCAGCACTATCCAGAGGGAGTGGGGCTGAGGGGCTGGGAATGGTGTTGACCCTTTAGCCGCAGAGGAGGGTTGGGGGGCTTTGTTTGAATCACATCTCCGAGGAGGGGGTGTGTGAGTTTACGCTGACTCCTCCCTGGTGGGTGGGGCTTTGTGGGCGCCAACAACTCATTGACCACAACACCATCTAGGACCCTCCACACCTGCCCGTCCTCCGTCCCCACCCCATCTTCCAATCTCAGCCCCCAGCCGTGTATTCACCATACCCCCTGACCTTCCCTCTCCGATGCTGAATGTTCAGTGCTCAGGAAAGGACTTAGTTTCATACCCTTACGCCC
>NW_024470623.1:0-10000 GCF_017639515.1 Carcharodon carcharias | reverse complement strand
TCCTGTGGTGTAGGTACACCCTCGGCGCTGTTAGGGAGGGAGTTCCAGGATTTTGTCCGTGTGGTGTAGGTACACCCACGGCGCTGTTAGGAGGGAGTTCCAGGATTTTGTCCCTGTGTGTAGGTACACCCACGGCGCTGTTAGGGAGGGAGTTCCAGGATTTTGTCCGTGTGGTGTAGGTACACCCACGCGCTGTTAGGGAGGGAGTTCCAGGATTTGTTCCTGTGGTGTAGTACACCCACGGCGCTGTTAGGGAGGGAGTTCCAGGATTTTGTCCGTGTGGTGTAGGTACACCCACGCGCTGTTCGGGAGGGAGTTCCAGGATTTTGTCCGTGTGGTGTAGGTACACCCATGGCGCTGTTAGGGAGGGAGTTCCAGGATTTTGTCCCTGTGGTGTAGGTACACCCACGGCGCTGTTAGGGAGGGAGTTCCAGGATTTTGTCCCTGTGGTGTAGGTACACCCACGGCGCTGTTAGGGTGGGAGTTCCAGGATTTTGACCCAGTGACAGTGAAGGAACGGCCGACATATTTCCAAGTCAGGATGGTGAGGGGCTTAGAGGGGAACTTCCAGGTTGTGGTGTTCCCATGTGTCTGCTGCCCTTGTCCTTCTAGATGGTAGTGGTCGTGGGTTTGGAAGGTGCTGTCGAAGGAGCCTTGTGAGTTGCTGCAGTGCATCTTGTAGATGGTACACACACTGCTGCTACTGTGCGTCGGTGGTGAAGGGAGTGAATGTTGGTGGATAGGGGGCCGATCAAGCGGAGCTGCTTTGTCCTGGACGGTGTCGAGCTTCTTGAGTGTTGTGGGAGCTGCACTCATCCAGGCAAGTGGGGAGTATCCCATCACACTCCTGACTTGTGCCTCGTCGATGGTGGACAGGTTCTGGGGAGTCAAGAGGTGAGTTACTCTCCGCAGGATTCCCAGCCTCACTGAAGGACTGGCCGCCAATGGTGGAGCGATGGAAATTGGAGGATAATCAAGAGGCTGGAATCAGAGGAGCGCCGAGATATCGGACAGTTGTAGGAGGTTCCAGAGATAGTGAGGGAGGGATTTGAACATGCGGATGAGAACTGTAGGGGCTGGAGGAGGTTACAGAGATAGGGAGGGAGGGGGCGAGGGAGGGATTTGAACAGGAGGATGAGAATTGTAGGGACAGGAGGAGGTTACAGAGATAGGGAGGGAGGGGCAAGGGAGGGATTTGAACAGGAGGATGAGAATGTAGGGACAGGAGGAGGTTACAGAGATAGGGAGGGAGGGGGGGCGAGGGAGGGATTTGAATAAGAGGATGAGAATTGTAGGGATTGGAGGAGGTTACAGAGATAGGGAGGGAGGGGCGAGGGAGGCATTTGAACAGGAGGATGAGAATTGTAGGGGCTGGAGGAGGTTACAGAGATAGGGAGGGAGGGGCGAGGGAGGCATTTGAACAGGAGGATGAGAATTGTAGGGCTGGAGGAGGTTACAGAGATAGGGAGGGAGGGGTTTGAGGGAGGGATTTGAACAGGAGGATGAGAATTGTAGGGGCTAGAGGAGTTTACAGAGATAGGGAGGGAGGGGATGAGGGAGTGATTTGAACAGGAGAATGAGAGTTGTAGGGCTGGAAGAGGTTACAGAGATAGGGAGGGAGGGGTTTGAGGGAGGGATTTGAAAAGAGGATGAGAATTGTAGGGCTGGAGAAGGTTACAGAGATAGGGAGGGAGGGGTTTTGAGGGAGGGATTTGAAAAGGAGGATGCGAATTGTAGGGGCTAAGGAGGTTACAGAGATAGGGAGGGAGGGGTTGAGGGAGTGATTTGAACAGGAGGATGAGAGTTGTAGGGGCTGGAGGAGATTATAGAGATAGGGAGGGAGGGTGTGAGGGAGGGAAATGAACAGGAGGATGAGAATTGTAGAGCTGGCAGAGGTTACAGAGATAGTGAGGGAGGGGTTTGAGGAGGGATCTGAACAGAGGATGGGAAATGTATGGGCTGGAGGAGGTAACAGAGATAGGGAGGGAGGGGGTGAGGAGGGATTTGAACAGGAGGATGAGAATTGTAGGGGCTGGAGGAGGTTACAGAGATAGGGACGGAGGGGCTGAGGGAGGGATTTAAACAGCAGGATGAGAATTGTAGGGGTGGAGGAGGTTACAGAGATAGGGAGGGAGGGGCTGAGGGAATGATTTGAACAGGAGGATGTGAATTGTAGGGTTGAGGAGGTTACAGAGATAGGGAGGGAGGGGCTGAGGGAATGATTTGAACAGGAGGATGAGAATTGTAGGGGCTGGATGAGGTTACAGAGACAGGGAGGGAGGCCGTAATGGAGGATTTGAAAAGGAGAATGAGAATTGTTGAGGCTGGAGGAGGTTATGATATAGGGAGTGAGTCGGTTGAGCGAGGGATTTGAACAGGAGGATGAGAATTGTAGGGTCTGTAGGAGGTTACAGAGATAGGGAGGGAGGGGTGAGGGAGGATTTGAACAGAGGATGAGAATTGTAGGGGCTGGAGAGGTTACAGAGATAGGGAGGGAGGGGGTGAGGAGGATTTGAACCAGAGTGTGAGAATTGTAGGGCTGGAGGAGCTTAAAGAGATAGGGAGGGAGAGTTGAGGGAGGGATTTGAACAGGTAGATGGAATTTGTAGGGCCTGGAGGAGGTTACAGAGATAGGGAGGAGGCGGCGAGGGAGGATTTGAACAGGAGGATGAGAATTGTAGATGCTGGAGGAGGTTACAGAGATAGGGAGGGAGGGGGTGATGGAGGGATTTGAACAGGAGGATGAGAATTGTAGGAGCTGGAGGAGGTTACAGAGATAGGGAGGGAGGGATTTGAACTGGAGGATGTGAATTGTAGGGTTGGCGGAGGTTACAGAGATAGAGAGGGAGGGCGTGAAGGAGGGTTTTCAACAGCAGGATGAGAGTTGTAGGGGCTGGAGGAGGTGACAGAGATAGGGAGGGAGGGGTGAGTGAGGATTTGAACAGGAGGATGATAATTGTAGGCAGGAGGAGGTTACAGAGATAGGGAGGGAGGGAGTGAGGGAGGATTTGAACAGGTGGATGAGTATTGTAGGGCTGGCGGAGGTTACAGAGATAGAGTGGGAAGGGTGAGGGAGGGATTTGACCAGGAAGATGGGATTTGTAGAGGCTGAAGGAGGTTACAGAGATAGGGAGCGTTGGGGTGAGGGACGGAGTTGAACAGAAGATGGGAATTGTAGGTGCTGTGGTAGGTGAGAGAGATAGCGAGTGAGTGGGTGAGGGAGGGTTTTGAACAGGAGGATGAGTATTGAAGAGGCTGGAGGAGGTTACAGAGATAGAGAGGGATGGGGTGAGGGAGGGATCTGAAGAGGAGGATGTGAATTGTAAGGGCTGGAGGAGGTTACAGAGGTAGGGAGGGAGGGAGGGGTTGAGGGAGGGATTTGAACAGGAGGATGAGAATTGTAGTTGGTGGAGGAGGTTACAGAGATAGGGAGGGAGGGAGCGAGGGAGGGTTTTGTATAGGAGCCTGAGGATTGTAGGGGCTGGAGGAGGTTACAGAGATAGGGAGGGATGGGGTGAGGGAGGCATCTGAAGAGGAGGATGTGAATTGTAGGGGCTGGAGGAGGTTACAGAGATAGGGAGGGAGGGGTGAGGGAGGGATTTGAACAGGAGGATGAGAATTGTAGGGGCTGGAGGAGGTTACAGAGATAGGGAGGGAGTGGTTTAGGGCGGATTTGAACAGGAGCATGAGAATCGTAGGGGCTGGAGGAGGTTAGAGAGAGTGGGAGGGAGGGTGATGGAGGGAATTGAACAGGAGGATGAGAATTGTAGGGACTGGAGGAGGTTACAGAGATAGGGTGGGAGGGGGTGAGGGAGGGATTTGAACAGGAGGATGAGAATTGTAGGGGCTGGAGGAGGTTACAGTGATAGGGAGGGAGGGGGTGAGGGAGGGATTTGAACAGGAAGATGGGATTTGTAGGGGCTGAAGGAGGTTACAGAGATAGGGAGTGTTTGGGTGAGGGACGAGTTGAACAGGAAGATGGAATTGTAGGTGCTGGGGGAGGTGAGAGAGATAGGGAGGGAGTGGCTGAGGGAGGGTTTTGAACAGGAGGATGAGTATTGAAGAGGCTGGAAGAGTTACAGAGATAGGGAGGGTGAGAGAGGGACTTGAACAGGATGATGAGAATTGTAGGGGCTGGAGGAGGTTACAGAGATAGGGAGGGAGGGCGTGAAGGAGGGTTTTCAACAGCAGGATGAGAATTGTAGAGGCTGGAGGAGGTGACAGAGATAGGGAGGGCGGGGGTGAGTGAGGGATTTGAACAGGAGGATGAGAATTGTAGGGGCTGGAGGAGGTTACAGTGATAGGGAGGGAGGGGGTGAGGGAGGGATTTGAACAGGAGGATGAGAATTGTAGGGGCTGGAGGAGGTTACAGAGATAGGGACGGAGGGCTGAGGGAGGGATTTAAACAGGAGGATGAGAATTGTAGGGTGGAGGAGGTTACAGAGATAGGGAGGGAGGGGGTGAGGGAGGATTTGAACAGGAGGATGAGAATTGTAGGGGCTGGAGGAGGTTACAGAGATAGGGAGGAGGGGGTGAGGGAGGGATTTGAAAAGGAGAATGAGAATTGTTGAGGCTGGAGGAGGTTATGGATATAGAGTGAGTCGGTTGAGCGAGGGATTTGAACAGGAGGATGAGAATTGTAGGGTCTGTAGGAGGTTACAGAGATAGGGAGGGAGGGGGTGAGGAGGGATTTGAACAGGAGGATGAGAATTGTAGGGGCTGGAGGAGGTTACAGAGATAGGGAGGGAGGGATTTGAACAGAGGATGGGAATTGTAGGGGCTGGTGGAGGTTGCAAAGATAGGGAGGGAGGGAGGGGTGAGGAAGGGCTTTCAACAGCATGATGAGAATTGTAGGGGCTGGAGGAGGTTACAGAGATAGGGAGGGAGGGATTTGAACAGAGGATGGGAATTGTAGGGGCTGGTGGAGGTTGCAAAGATAGGGAGGGAGGGAGGGGGTGAGGAAGGGCTTTCAACAGCATGATGAGAATTGTAGGGGCTGGAGGAGGTTACAGAGATAGGGAGGGAGGGGTGAGGGAGGGATTTGAACAGGAGGATGAGAATTGTAGGGGCTGGAGGAGGTTACGGAGATAGGGAGGGAGGGGGTGAGGAAGGGCTTTCAACAGCATGATGAGAATTGTAGGGCTGGAGGAGCTTAAAGAGATAGGGAGGGAGAGAGTTGAGGGAGGGATTTGAACGGGTAGATGGAATTTGTAGGGCTTGGAGGAGGTTACAGAGATAGGGAGGGAGGGAGCGAGGGAGGTTTTGTATAGGAGCCTGAGGATTGTAGGGGCTGGAGAGGTTACAGAGATAGGAGGGAGGGGGTGAGGAGGGATTTGAACAGAAGATGGATTTGTAGGCTGAAGGAGTTACAGAGATAGGGAGGGAGGGGTGAGGGACGGAGTTGAACAGGAAGATGGAATTGTAGGTGCTGGGGAGGTGAGAGGGATAGGGAGGGAGTGGGTGAGGGAGGGTTTTGAACAGGAGGATGAGTATTGAAGAGGCTGGAAGAGGTTACAGAGATAGGGAGGGGGTGAGAGAGGGACTTGAACAGGATGATGAGAATTGTAGGGCTGGAGGAGGTTACAGAGATAGGGAGGGAGGGGTGGGGAGGGATTTGAACAGGAGGATGAGAATTGTAGGGGCTGGAGGAGGTTACAGAGATAGGGAGGGAGGGACTTGAACAGGAGGATGAGAATTGTAGGGGCTGGAGGAGGTTACAGAGATAGGGAGGGATGGGGTGAGGGAGGGACTTGAACAGGAGGATGAGAATTGTAGGGGCTGTAGGAGGTTACAGAGATAGGGAGGGAGGTGGTGAGGGAGGGATTTGAACTTGAGGACAAGAATTGTAGGGCAGGAGGAGGTTACAGAGGTAGGGAGGGAGGGGGTGAGGGAGGGATTTAAACAGGAACATGAGAATTGTAGGTGCTGGAGGAGGTTACAGAGATAGGGAGCGAGGGTGTGACGGTGGGATTTGAACAGTAGGATGAGAATTGTAGGGCTGGAGGAGGTTACAGAGATAGGGAGGGATGGAGAGGTGAGGGAGGGATTTGAACAGGAGGATGAGAATTGTAGGGCTGGTGGAGGTTACAGTGATAGGGAGGGAGGGGGTGAGGGAGGGATTTGAACAGGAGGATGAGAATTGTAGGGGCTGGAGGAGGTTACAGAGATAGGGAGGGAGGGGGTGAGGATGGATTTGAACAGGAGATGAGAATTGTAGGGGTTGGAGGAGGTTCCAGAGATAGGGAGGGAGCGGGTGAGGAGGGATTTGAACAGGAGGATGAGAATAGTAGGCTGGAGAGGTACAGAGATAGGAGGGAGGGGTGAGGGATGGATTTGAACAGGAGGATGAGAATTGTAGAGTTGGAGGAGGTTACAGAGATAGGGAGGGAGTGGGTGAGGGAGGATTTGAACAGGATCCTTCCCGGTATTTGCTGGAAAGTTGCTTCCTCAGTTGGTGCTGGACACAAGAGGGATAGAGCGGTCAATCCCGGCCGAGCGGAGGTTCTGGGTGAGTTGACGGTGAGGTAGTGCTTGGTTTGGTGAGGGAGCGCGTTTGGACGATGTCTGCAGGTCAATGAGAAAAAGGGTTTGTGGGCAGGGATTGACCCTCGGAGACACAAGAGCCAATGACGTCGTAGCCCTCGGCGAGTTGAGGTGACAATCGGATCAGCCATGATCGTATTGAATGGGGGAGCAGGTTAGAGGGGCCGAATTGCCTAATCCTGCTCCTAACTCCTATGGCCGTACATAAAATGAAGAAAATGGTTTCCAGTCGGGGAAATTGGGATGGTTGAACCATTCTCGAAGGCGGGAACTGGACTCCTGGAGGCCTCGGAGTGAGCTCGCCAGACCTGATGGTCAATGGATGAAGCGAATGTCGGCCAGATCTTTCCGAGACTACATCCAGTTGGGCCTAAGGGAGCAGCATTGCAGACTGTAGCAGGACGGGGTTACAGCCAGGGCAAGAGAGAGAGATTAATGGTTTCACTGTGGACCAGAGTGAAGGGTGGACACTGTTCAACTAACCAGTAGCTTGAATCCCGCTTCAAGGAGAGACACCCAGTCAAACCTCTGCCTCTCGGACTCATCAGGACACACCCAAGAATGCCAAGTTTCAGGCTATCACGCCGTTTGTACTACTCGGGGGGTTTGCTGATTGGTTGGCACGTTGGCTCTGATTGGTCGAGGCGTTGCCATGGAGAGAGCGACCGGGAAATTACAGGCTCCCCAAGCTCCCGGTAATTCAAAAAAACGGGTTGAGGCTTGATCCTATTCCTCCTGTTTGCAGAGGACGGGTCCCTGTTTACCCTCCGCTAAATGGTGAGAGATTGCAGAGTTCTGAGTGCAGAGGGATCTGGTATCCTAGTGCATGAGTCACAAAAGGTTAGTGTGAAGAGTATTATCTAAATGGTGAGAGATTGCAGAGCTCTGAGGGCAGAGGGATCTGGGTGTCCTAGCGTTTGTGGCTTCTAGCAGGTGTAAATGAGCCACGTTACCAAGCTCCACCGATTATCTTCAACTTGGTTGTTAGTGTAGCTATTAGCGCATTCAGATTGATCTGCAATTGCTCCCCCATTGCAGAATCAAGTCTAAATGTCGACCGTTGTTTAGGGTTTCGCAAGCGCGGTTGGGACAACCGACGAAACGTGCTGTTTGATTCACTCAGCCAATCCCTGGACCCATGGCCTACATACCTGGCATTGCCCCCGCCCTGAGATTCGTACACCCCCGCTGCTCGATCGCGTGGTAGGCCAGAACATCTCTTTGGGCCGAGGGCGCCGGCAGCCTTGCCAGGGGGAAATGCTGCTCGTGCCGCCGCTACATGGCAGCAGCGTCAAACGGCTCGCTTGACCTCTGGAGGTTACTTGGCCTTTCCAGGGTAATCCGAGATCGGCCGGGTAACCTTTCAGGTCCACAAAGGCCCATTTGTGAGTTTGCGTTTGGAGGTGACTGGGATAGCTGTTGTCCCTCTAGGAGAGCTTTAAATTGTTCTATTTCTGGGACAAGGTTCACGCCCTATTGACACGATGGCTGATTCGGCTGATCTCGTAGCGCGTGCGCAAAATGGATCCCAAAAGCACCAAAAGTGATGTAGGTTTGGCGGTCGCAGTAGCTGCAGAAGGGAGGTGGTGGCGTAGCGGTATGCTCACTGGACTAGCAATCCAGAGACTCCAGGGTAATACGCCGGAGAGCCGGGTTTAAATCTCACCACGGCAACGCCCCGAGGAATGAACCAAAGAACAGGGCCCTGCGTAGGAATATATGGAGCTTCCAGTAGCTACGGCTTTGCAGGCAGGAAGAACATGTACACACAATTGTGCCTGTTTCAGCTAAACATTCGCTGGGTCATTCCTCAGGGCTAAGCCTTGACCAATCAGAGCTGAGCTGCCTGGTTTAAAATTTCAAACAATGCTTGGCAGTTAACTGTCAGTTGCTGTCAACTGGTGCGTTCTCCTTGGTAACGCCTCTGCCTATCAGAGTCCACATGGCAACCAGTCAGCACTCTCTTCTCGTACAGTATGAAGTTATTGCTCCCCCCACCCCCAACGTTGGTATCCTAGCGACTGCCCTGATGAGTGCAAGATGAAAATCTTTGATGGAATGTCTTTTTTCATCAAAACTCAGGGGTTTTTGTCTTAAACTAATTATTAATTATTGCGACTAGGAGAGAAAAAAATGTGGAGTAAGTTTAGTGATTAAAGGGGGAATTATTTTGAAAATATGTACCATTTGAGGTCACGTGATGCATGACATCATGGCTTCCAATTGCCAAGATGTGACAAGCAAAGTGGATCAGGGGGATCCTGTAGACGTTGTATATCTGGACTTCCAGAAGGCCTTTGATAAGGAATAGAGTATAAAAATAGGGAAGTGTCGTTGCAACTGTACAAGGCATTGGCGAGACCGCGCCTGGAGTCCTGTGCACAGTTTGGTCCCCTTACTTGAGGATGTTGTTGCATTGGAGGAAGTTCAGAGAAGGGTCACTAGATTGATTCCAGAGATGCAGGGCTTGTCTTATGAGGAGAGATTGAGCAGTTTAGGTCTATACTCGCTAGAGTTCAGAAGGATGAGAGGAGATCTAATTGAGGTATATAAGATGCTAAAGGGGATGGACAAAGTAGACGTGGAGCGGATGTTTCCCCTTGTGGGACATTCTAGAACGAGAGGCAATAGTTTTAGGATAAAGGTAGTGGATTTAAATCAGAGAGGAGGAGGAATTACTTTTCTCAGGGGTTGGTGAATCTGTGGAATTCACTAGCTCAGAGTGCAGTGGATGCCGGGACGCTGAATAACTTTGAGAAGGAGATAGACAGATTTTTAATTAGTAACGGGTTGAACGGTTATGGGGAGAGGGCGGGAAATTGGAGTTGAGGCCGAAATGAGATCAGCCATGATCATATTGGATGGAGGGGCAGGCTCCAGGGGCTGATTGCCTACTCCTGCTCCCAGTTCTTATGCTCTTAGGTGACGCCTCTACCAGCCGGACTCCGCTTGCCAACCGGTCAGCGCTCGCCTCTCGTACAGTGTGAAGTTGTTGCTCCCCCTCAGATCGTCACCTTGCGCTTGATTGTCCTGATGAGTCCAAGACGAAAAGCTTCGACGAAATGTCTTTTTTCAGCAAAACTCGGTTGGGGGGGGTGGTGGGGGGGGGGGGGGGGAGGGTTTGTTATTCATTATCGTGACGGGGAGGAAAAGACAAAGTGGGGTAAGTTAGTGATTGAAGAGGGGTTATTTAGAAAATAGATAAAGTGTGGTCACGTGATGCATGACGTCATGGCTCTCTCCCCCCCCCCCCCACCCAGCCCATGAATTCCATTTTTAAAAATCATGTCATTTAAAAGTCGTTTTAGGATTCATTTAAGTCAGGCTCGTCATTCCCGTGAGGGAAAAGTCAAAAGAGATGAGGATTATTGAAGAAGATTGAGAAGACACTTAATTTTTTCAAATTTTCTGATAATTATTTTTTAAAAATGAGGGATCACATGATGCGATGACGATC
>NC_054491.1:48710732-48752847 GCF_017639515.1 Carcharodon carcharias | reverse complement strand
GGGGGGAGGGTTCGTGGACATAGTCACGGGGTGGTCGGGGGTGGGGTTTGTGGACATAGTCTCGTGGCGGGTTTGGGGACTTGGGGGGTCGGTGGTCGGGTGGCGGGTTTGGGGACATATTCTCGGACGGGGTCGGGGGTCGGGTGGCGGGTTTGGGGACATAGTCTCGGTGGTGGTCGGGGGTCGGGTGGCGGGTTTGGGGACGTAGTCCCAGGGGGTTCGGGGTTCGGGTGGCGGGTTTGGGGACATAGTCCCGGGGGTGGACGGGGTTCGGTGGTGGGTTTGGGGACATAGTCCCGGGGGATTCGGGGTTCGGGTGGCGGATTTGGGGACATAGTCCCGGGGGGTTCGGGTGGCGGTGTTGGGGGCAAATTCTCGGGGGGGTCGGGGGTTCGTGTGGCGGGTTTGGAGACATAGTCCCGGGGGGGGCGGGGAGGTCTGGGGTCGGGTGGCGGGTTTGGGGACGGGGTCGAGGGGTTCGCGGGGCGGATTTGGTGACATAGTCTCGGGGATGTTCGGGGGTCGGGTGGCGGGTTTGGGGACATAGTCTCGGGGGTGTTCGGCGGTGTCGGAGTTCGGCTGGCGGGTTTGGGGACATAGTCTCGGCGGGGATCGGGGGTCGGGTTTGGGGACATAGTCTCGGGGGGGTCAGGTGTCAGGTGGCGTGTTTGGGGACATGAGGGTCGGGGAGTCGGGGGGAGTGTTCGGGGACATAGTCTCGGGGTGGTCGGGGGTCGGGTTTGGAGACATAGTCCCGGGGGTTTCGGGTGGCGGGGTTGGGGACATAGTCTCGGGGGGGTCGGGGGTTCGGGTGGCGGGTTTGGGGACATAGTCTCGGGGGTGTCGGGGTGGTCTGGGGTCGGGTGGCGGGTTTGGGGACGGGGTCGAGGGGTTCAGGGGGCGGATTTGGTGACATAGTCTCGGGGGTGTTCGGGGGTTGGGTGGCGGGTTTGGGGACATAGTCTTGGGGGTGTTCGGCGGGATCGGAGTTCAGGTGGCGGGTTTGTGGACATAGTCTTGCAGGGGGGTCGGGGGTCGGGTGGCGGGTTTGGGGACAAAGTCCCGGGGGGGTCGGGGGTTGGGTGGCGGGTTTGGGGACCTATTCTCGGGGTGGTCGGTGGTCGGGTGGCGGGTTTGGAAACATAGTCTCGGGGGGGGTTCGGGGGTCGGGTGGCGGGTTTCGGGACATAGTCTCGGGGTGGGTTCGCGGGTCGCGTGGCGGGTTTGGGGACATAGTCACGGGAGGGTCGGGGTTCGGGTCGCGAATTTGGGGACATAGTCTCGGGGGGGTCGGGGGTGTCGGTTGTCGGGTGGCGGGTTTGGGGACATAGTCTCGGGGGGTCGGGGGTCGGGTGGCGGGTTTTGGTACATAGTCTTGGGGGTGTCGGGGTTCGGGTGGCGGGTTTGGGGACATAGTCTCGGGGGAGGTCGGGGGGTGTCGGGTGCCGGGTTTGGGGACATAGTCTCGGGGGGCTGGGGGGTTCTGTGTCGGGTGGCGGGTTTGGGGACATAGAGTCGGGGGGTTCGGGTGGCGGGTTTGGGGACAGAGTCTTGGGGGGTCGGGGGCGTTGGGAGTCGGGTGGCGGGTTTGGGGACATAGTCGCGGGGGGGCGGGTGTGTCGGGGGTCGGGTGGCGGGTTTGGGGACATAATCACCGGGGGGTCGGGTGGGTCGGGCTTCGGGTGGCGGGTTTGGGGACATAGTCTCGGGTGGGTCGGGTGGCGGGTTTGGCTGACATAGTCTTGGGGGTGGTCGGTTGTCGGGTTGCGTGTTTGGGGACAAAGCCTCGGGGGGTCGGTGGTCGGGTGGCAGGTTTAGGGGCATAGTCTCGGGGAGGTCGGGGGTCGGGTGGCGGGTTTGGGGACATAGTCTCGGGGGTGTCGGGGTTCGGGTGGTGGGTTTGGGGACATAGTCTCAGGGGGGCGTCGGGAGGCGGGTTTGGGGACATAGTCTCGGTGGGGTTCGGGGGGGTCGGGGGTCGGGTGGCGGGTTTGGGGACGTAGTCTCATGGGGGGGTCGGGGGTCGGGTGGCGGATATGGGGACATAGTCTCGGGGGGGTCGTCGTTCGGGTGGCTGGATTGGCGACATAGTATCGGGGTGGTCGGGGGTGTCGGTTGTCGGGTGGCGGGTTTGGGGACATAGTCTCGGGGGGGTGGGGTCGGGTGGCAGGTTTTGGTACATAGTCTTGGGGGTGTCGGGGTTCGGGTGGCGGGTTTGGGGACATAGTCTTGGGGGGGGTCGGGTGTTTGGTTTGGGGCCAGAGTCTTATGGGGGGGTCAGGGGTCGGGTGGTGGATTTGGGTACAAAGTCTCGGGGAGGGTCGGAGGTCGGGTGGCGCGTTTGTGGACATAGCCTCGGGGGGGTCGGGAGGGTCGGGGGTCGGGTGGCGGGTTTGCGGTCATATTCTCTGGGGGGGTCGGGTGGCGCGATTGCGGACGTAGTCTCGTGGGGTTCGGCGGAGAAGGGGGTCGGGTGGCGGGTTTGGTGATATAGTCTCGGGGTGGTCGGTGGGGGTCGGGTGTCGGGTGGTGGGTTTGGGGACATAGTCTCGGTGGGGTCGGGGGTTTCTGAATCGGGTGACGGGTTTGGGGACATAGTCTCGGGGGGGTCGGTGTTCGGGTGGCGGGTTTGGGGCATAGTCTCGGGGGGGTCGGGTGTCCGGTGGTGCGTTTGGGGACATAGTGTCGGGGCGGTCTTTGGGGTCGGGGGTCGGATGGCGTGTTTGGGGACATAGTCTCGGGGGGGCGGGGGGGTCGGTGGTCGGGTGGCATGTTTAGGGGCATAGTCTCGGGGGAGGTCGGGGGTCAGGTGGCGGCTTTGAGGACATAGTCTCGGGGGTGTCGGGGATCGGGTGGCGGGTTTGGGGACATAGTCTCGGTGGGGTTCGGGGTGGAAGGGGGTCGGGTGGCGGGTTTGGTGACGTAGTCTCATGGGGGGGTCGGGGGTCGGGTGGCGGATTTGGGGACATAGTCTCCGGGGGGGTCGTTGTTCGGGAGGCTGGTTTGGCGACATAGTATTGGGGTGGTCGCGGGTGCCGGTGGTCGGGTGGCGGGTTTGGGGACATAGTATCGGGGGTGTCGGGGGTCGGGTGGCGGGTTTGGGGACATAGTCTCGGGGGGGTCGGGGGGCGGGTTTGGGGACATTGTCTCGGGGGGGGGTCGGGTGGTTGGTTTGGGGCCAGAGTCTCATGGGGGGGTCGGGGGTCGGGTGGTGGATTTGGGTACAAAGTCTCGGGGAGGGTCGGGGGTCGGGTGGCGGGTTTGGGGACATAATCTTGGGGGGGGTCGGGGGTCGGGTGGCGGGTTTGGGGACATAGGGTCGGGGGGGTCGGAGTTCGGGTGGCGGGTTTGCGTACACAGTCTCGGGGGGGTCGGGAGCGTCGGGGGTCGGGTGGCGGGTTTGCGGTCATATTCTCTGGGGGGGTCGGGTGGTCGGGTGGCGCGATTGCGGACGTAGACTCGGGGGGTTCGGCGGGAAAGGGGGTCGGGTGGCGGGTTTGGGGACGTAGTCTCGGTGTGGTCGGGGGTCGGGTGGCGGGTTTGGGTACATAGTCTTGGGGGTGTCGGGGTTCGGGTGGCGGGTTTGGGGACATAGTCTCGGGGGGGTCGGGGGGGGCGGGTTTGGGGACATAGTCTCGGGGGGGTGTTCGGGTGGTGGGTTTGGGGCCAGAGTCTCATGAGGGGGTCGGGAGAAGGGTGGTGGATTTGGGTACAGCGTCTCGGGGAGGGTCGGGGGTCAGGTGGCGTGTTTGGGGACATAGTCTCGGGGGGGGTCGGGAGGGTCGGGGGTCGGGTGGCGGGTTTGCGGTCATATTCTCTGGGGGGGTCGGGGGGTCGGGTGGCACGATTGCGGACGTAGTCTCCGGGGGTTCGGTGGGGAAGGGGGTCGGGTGGTGGGTTTGGTGACATAGTCTTGGGGTGGTCGGAGGGGGTCGGGGGTCGGGTGGTGGGTTTGGGGACATAGTCTCGGTGGGGTCGGGGGGTTCTGAATCGGGTGGCGGGTTTGGGGACATTGTCTCGGGGGGTGACCCGGGGGTCGGGTGGCGGGTTTGGGGACATAGTCTTGGGGGGTTTCGGGGTTCGGGTGTCGGGTTTGGGGACATAGTCTCGGGGGGGTCGGGGGTCCGGTGGCGCGTTTGGTGACATAGTGTCGGGGGGGTCTTTGGGGTCAGGGGTCAGATGGCGTGTTTGGGGACATGGTCTCGGGGGGGCGGGGGGGGTCGGTGGTCGGGTGGCAGGTTTAGGGGCATAGTCTCGGGTGAGGTCGGGGGTCAGGTGGCGGCTTTGGGGACATAGTCTCGGGGGTGTCGGGGTTCGGGTGGCGGGTTTGGGGACATAGTGTCGGGGGGGTCGGGTGGCGGGTTTGGGGACGTAGTCTCATGGGGGGGTCGGGGGTCGGGTGGCGGATTTGGGGACATAGTCTCGGGGGGGTCGTCGTTCGGGAGGCTGGTTTGGCGACATAGTATCGGGGTGGTCGGGGGTGTCGGTGGTCGGGTGGCGGGTTTGGGGACATAGTCTCGGGGGTTCGGGGGGCGGGTTTGGGGACATAGTCTCGGGGGGGGTCGAGTGGTGGGTTTGGGGCCAGAGTCTCATGGGGGGGTCGGGGGTCGGGTGGTGGATTTGGGTACGAAGTCTCGGGGAGAGTCGGGGGTCGGGTGGCGGGTTTGGGGACATAATCTCGGGGGGGGTCGGGGGTCGGGTGGCGGGTTTGGGGACATAGGGTCGGGGGGGTCAGAGGTCGGGTTACGGGTTTGGGGATATAGTCTCGGGGGGGGTCGGGAGGATCGGGGGTCGGGTGGCGGGTTTGCGGTCATATTCTCTGGGGGGGTCGGGTGGTCGGGTGGCGCGATTGTGGACATAGACTCGGGGGGTTCGGCGGGGAAGGGGGTCGGGTGGTGGGTTTGGTGACATAGTCTCGGTGTGGTCGGGGGGGTCCGGGGTCGGGTGGTGGGTTTGGGGACATAGTCTCGGTGGGGTCGGGGGGTTCTGAATCGGGTGATGGGTTTGGGGACATAGTCTCGGGGGGTTACCAGGGGGTCGGGTGGCGGGTTTGGGGACATAGTCTCGGGGGGGGTCGGGGTTCGGGTGACGGGTTTGGGGACATAGTCTCGGGGGGGTCGTGGGGCGGGTTTGGGGACATAGTCGCGGGGCGGCGGGTGGGTCGGGGGTCGGGTGGCGGGTTTGGGGACATAATCACGGGGGGGTCGGGGGGGGTCGGGCTTCGGGTGGCGGGTTTGGGGACATAGTCACGGGGGGGTCGGGGTTCAGCGGGCGGGTTTGGGGACATAGTCTCGGGTGGGTCGGGTGGCGGGTTTGGCTGACATAGTCTCGGGGGTGGTCGGGGGTCGGGTTGCGTATTTGGGGACATAGTCTCGGGGGGTCGGTGGTCGGGTGGCAGGTTTAGGGGCATAGTCTCGGGGGAGGTCGGGGGTCAGGTGGCGGCTTTGGAGACATAGTCTCATGGAGGTCGGGGTTCGGGTGGCGGGTTTGGGGACATAGTTTCGGGGTGGTTGGGTGGCGGATTTGGGGACATAGTCTCGGTGGGGTTCGGGGGGGAAGAGGGTCGGGTGGCGGGTTTGGGGACGTGGTCTCATGGGTGGGTCAGGGGTCGGGTGGCGGATTTGGGGACATAGTCTCGGGGGGGTCATCGTTCAGGAGCCTGGTTTGGCGAAATAGTATCGGGATGGTCGGGGGTGTCGGTGGTCGTGTGGCGGGTTTGGGGACATAGTCTCGGGGGGGGTCGGGTGGTGGATTTGGGGCCATAGTCTCATGGGGGGGTCGGGGGTCGGGTGCTGGATTTGGGTACAAAGTCTCGGGGAGGGTCGGGGGTCGGGTGGCGGGTTTGGGTACAAAGTCTCGGGGAGGGTCGGGGGTCAGGTGGCGGGTTTGGGGACATAATCTCGGGGGGGGGTCGGGGGTCGGGTGGCGGGTTTGGGGACATAATCACGGGGGGGTCGGGCTTTGGTTGGCGGGTTTGGGGACATAGTCATGGGGGGGTCAGGGGTCGGTGGGCGGGTTTGGGGACATAGTCTCGGGGGGGTCGGGTGTCGGCGGGCGGGTTTGGCTGACATAGTCTCGGGGGTGGTCGGGGGTCGGGTTGCGTGTTTGGGGATATAGTCTCGGGGGGTCGGTGGTCGGGTGGCAGGTTTAGGGGCATAGTCTCGGGGGAGGTCGGGTGTCAGGTGGCGGCTTTGGGGACATAGTCTTGGGGGTGTCGGGGTTCGGGTGGCGGGTTTGGGGACATAGTGTCGGGGGGTCGGGTGGCGGGTTTGGGGACATAGTCTCGGTGGGGTTCGGGGGGAAGGGGTCGGGTGGCGGGTTTGGGGACGTAGTCTCAGGGGGTGTCGGGGGTCGGGTGGTGGATTTGAGGACATAGTCTCGGGGGGGTCGTGGTTCGGGTGGCGGGTTTGGGGACATAGTATCGGTGTGGTCGGGTAGCGGGTTTGGGGACATAGTCTCGGGGGGGTGGGCCGGGTCGGGGGTCAGGTTCCGGGTTTGGGTACATAGTCTCGGGGGTGTCGGGGTTCGGGTGGCGGGTTTGGGGACATAGTCTCGGGGGGGTTGGGGGGCAGGTTTGGGGACATAGTCTCGAGGGAGGGTCGGGGGTCGGGTGGCGGGTTTGGGGACATAGTCTCATGGGGGGGTCGGGGGTCGGGTGGCGGATTTGGGGATATAGTCTCGGGGGGGTCATGGTTCGGGTGGCGGGTTTGGGGACATAGTATCGGGGGTTCGGGGGTGTCGGTGGTCGGGTGGCGGGTTTGGGGACATAGTCTCGGGGGGGTCGGGGGGGTCGGGGGTTGGGTGGCGGGTTTGGGGACATAGTCTCGGTGCGGTCGGTGTTCGGGTGGCTGCTTTGGGGACATAGTCTTGGGGGGGTCGGGGGTCGGGTGGCGGGATTGGGGACATAGTCGCGGGGGCGGTCGGAGGGTTCGGGGGTCCGGTGGCGGGTTTGGGGACATAGTGTCAGGGGGCTCGGGGGTCGGATGGCGGGTTTGGGACTTAGTCTCGGGGGAGGACGGGGGGTGTCGGGTGACGGGTTAGGGGACATAGTCTCGGGGGGGGCGGGTGGCGGGTTTGGGGATATAGTCTCGGGGGGGGTCGGGTGGCGGGTTTGGGGACATAGTCTCGGTGGGGTCGGGGGTCGTGTGGCGGGTTTGCGGACATAGTCTCAGGGGAAGTCGGGGGTCAGGTGGCGGGATTGGGGACATAGTCTCGGGGGGTTCGGAGGTGATGGGCGTCGGGTGGCGGGTTTGGGGACATAGTCTCGGGGGGTTCGGGGGTCTGGTGGCGGGTTTGGGGACATAGTCTCGGGGGCATTGGGGGTCGGGTGGCAGTTTTGGGGACATAGTCTCGAGGGGGGGGTCATGGTTCAGGTGGAGGGTTTGGGGACATAGTATCGGGGTGGTCGGTGGGGTCGGTGGTCGGGTGGTGGGTTTGGGGACATAGGGTCGGGGGGTTCGGAGGTCAGGTGGCGGGTTTGGGGACATAGTCCCGGGTTGGTCGGGAGGGTCGGGTGGCGTTTTTGTGGTCATATCCTCTGGGGGGGTCGGGGGGTCGGGTGGCGGGATTGCGGACGTAGTCTCAGGGGGTTCGGCGGGTAAGGGGTTCGGGTGGCGGGTTTGGTGACATAGTCTCGGGGTGGTCGGGAGGGTCCGGGGTCGGGTGGTGGGTTTGGGGACATAGTCTCGGTGGGGTCGGGGTGTTCTGAATCGGGTGGCAGGTTTGGGGACATAGTCTCGGGGGGTTCGGGGTTTGGGTGGCGGGTTTGGGGACATAGTCACGGGGGGGTCGTTGGGGTTGGGGGTCGGATGGCGTGTTTGGGGATATAGTCTCGGTGGTTCGGGGGGGCGGTGGTCGGGTGGCAGGTTTAGGGGCATAGTCTCGGGGGAGGTCGGAAGTCAGGTGGCGGGTTTGGGGACATAGTCTTGGGGGTGTCGGGGTTCGGGTGGCGGGTTTGGGGACATAGTGTCGGGGGGGTCGGCTGGCGGGTTTGGGGACATAGTCTCGGTGGGTTGGGCGGCAGGTGGCGGGATTAGGAACATAGTCTCGGGTGGGTCGGGGGTCGGGTGGCAGGTTTAGGGACATAGTCTCGGGGGGGGGTCGGGTGGCTGGTTTGGGGACATAGTCTCGGGGGGGTCATGGTTCGGGTTTCGGGTTGGGGGACATAGTCTCGGGGGGGTCAGGGGTGTCGGGTGGCGGGTTTGGGTCATAGTCTCGGGGGGCGGGGGGGCGGGTGGCGGGTGGCAGGTTTGGGGACATAGTCTCGGAGGGCTCGGGGGTCAGGTGGCCGGTTTGGGGACTTAGTCTCGTGGGGGTCTGGGAGGTCGGGGGTCGGGTGGCGGGTTTGCGGACATAGTCTCGGGAGGGGTCGGGTGTCGGGTGGCTGGTTTGGGGACATAGTCTCGGGGGGGTCGGGGGTTGGGTGGCAGGTTTAGGGACAGAGTCTCGGGGGGGGTCGGGGGGTCGGGATTCGGGTGGCGGGTTTGGGGACATAGTCGCGGGGGGCGGGCGTGTCGGGGGTCGGGTGGCGGGTTTGCGGACATAATCACGGGGGGGTCGGGTGGGGTCGGGCTTCGGGTGGCGGGTTTGGGGACATAGTCACGGGGTGGTCGGGGGTCGGCGGGCGGGTTTGGGGACATAGTCTCGGGGGGGTCGGGTGTCGGCGGGCGGGTTTGGCTGACATAGTCTCGGGGGTGGTCTGGGGTCAGGTTGCCTGTTTGGGGACATTGTCTCGGGGGTCGGTGGTCGGGTGGCAGGTTTAGGGGCATAGTCTCGTGGGAGGTCGGGGGTCAGGTGGCGGCTTTGGGGACATAGTCTCGGGGGTGTCGGGGTTCGGGTGGCGGGTTTGGGGACATTGTGTCGGGGGGGTCGGTTGACGGGTTTGGGGACATAGTCTCGGTGGGGTTCGGGGGTGAAGGGGGTCGGGTGGCGGGTTTGGGGACGTAGTCTCGGGGGGGTCGTCGTTCGGGTGGCGGGTATGGCGACATAGTATCGGGTTGGTCGGGGGTGTCGGGGGTCGGGTGGCGGGTTTGGAGACATAGTCTCAGGGGGTGTCGGGGGTCGGGTGGCGGGTTTGGGGACATAGTCTCGGGGGGGTTGGGTGGCAGGTTTTGGGGACATAGTCTCGGGGGTGGTCGGGGGTCGGGTGGCGGGTTTGGGGACATAGTCTCGGGGGGGTTGGGGGGCGGGTTTGGGGACATAGTCTCGGGGGTGGTCGGGGGTCGGGTGGCGGGTTTGGGGACATAGTCTCGGAGGGGTCGGGGGTCGGGTGGCGGATTTGGGGACATAGTCTCGGGGGGGTCGTGGTTCGGGTGGCGGGTTTGGGGACATAGTATCGGGGGGTCGGGGGTGTCGGTGGTCGGGTGGCGGGTTTGGGGACATAGTCTCGGGGCGGCGGGGGGGGTCGGGGGTCGGGTGGCGGTTTTGGGACATAGTCTCGGTGCGGTCGGTGTTCGGGTGGCGGGTTTGGGGACATAATCTCAGGGGGGGCCGGGGTTCGGGTGGAGGGTTTGGGGACGGAGTCTCGGGGGGGTCGTCGTTCGGGTGGCGGGTATGGCGACATAGTATCGGGTTGGTCGGGGGTGTCGGTGGTTGGGTGGCGGGTTTGGAGACATAGTCTCGGGGGGGTCGGGGGTCGGGTGGCGGGTTTGGGGACATAGTCTCGGGGGGCTCGGGTGGGTTTGGGGACATAGTCTCGGGGGTGGTCGGGGGTCGGGTGGCGGGTTTGGGGACATAGTCTCGGGGGGGTTGGGGGGCGGGTTTGGGGACATAGTCTCGGGGGTGGTCGGGGGTCGGGTGGCGGGTTTGGGGACATAGTTTCGGGGGTGTCGGGGGTCGGGTGGCGGATTTGGGGACATAGTCTCGGGGGGGTCGTGGTTCGGGTGGCGGGTTTGGGGACATAGTATCGGGGGGGTCGGGGGTGTCGGTGGTCGGGTGGCGGGTTTGGGGACATAGTCTCGGGGCGGCGGGGGGGGTCGGGGGTCGGGTGGCGGTTTTGGGACATAGTCTCGGTGCGGTCGGTGTTCGGGTGGCGGGTTTGGGGACATAATCTCAGGGGGGGCCGGGGTTCGGGTGGAGGGTTTGGGGACGGAGTCTCGGGGGGGGGGGGGGTCGGGGGGGTCGGGGGTCGGGTGGCGGGTTTGGGGACATAATCCCGGGGGGGTCGGGGAGGTCGTGTTTCGGGTGGCGGGTTTGGGGACACAGTCTCGGGGGTTCGGTGTTCGGCGGGCGTGTTTGAGGACATAGTCTCGGGTGGGTCGGGTGGCGGGTTTGGCTGACGTAGTCTCGGGGGTGGTCGGGGGTCGGGTTGCGTGTTTGGGGACATAGTCTCGGGGGGTCGGTGGTCGGGTGGCAGGTTTAGGGGCATAGTCTCGGGGAAGGTCGGGGGTCAGGTGGCGGCTTTGGGGACATAGTCTCGGGGGGGTCGAGGTTCGGGTGGCGGGTTTGGGGACATAGTGTCGGGGGGGTCGCGTGGCGGGTTTGGGGACATAGTCTCGGTGGGGTTTCGGGGGGGAAGGGGGTTGGGTGGCGGGTTTGGGGACGTAGTCTCGGGGGGGTCGTCGTTCGTGTGGCTGGTTTGGCGACATAGTATCGGGGTGGTCGGGGGTGTTGGTGGTCGGGTGGCGGATTTGGGGACATAGTCTCGGGGGGGTCGGGGGGATCGGGGGTCGGGTGGCGGGGTTGGGTACATAGTCTCGGGGGTGTCGGGGTTCGGGTGGCGGGTTTGGGGACATAGTCTCGGGGGGGGTCAGGGGGCGGGTTTGTTGACATAGTCTCGGGAGGGATCGGGTGGTGGGTTTGGGGCCATAGTCTCATGGGGGGGTCGGGGGTCGGGTGGTGGATTTGGGTACAAAGTCTCGGGGAGGGTCGGGGGTCGGGTGGTGGGTTTGGGGACATAATCTCGGGGTGGGACGGGGCTCGAGTGGCGGGTTTGGGGACATAATCACGGGGGGGGTCGGTGGGGTTCGGGGTTCAGGTGGCGGGTTTGGGGACATAGTCATGGGCGGGTCGGGGGTCGGCGGGTGGGTTTGGGGACATAGTCTCGGGTGGGTCGGGTGTCGGCGGGCTGGTTTGGCTGACAGTCTCGGGGGTGGTCGGGGGTCGGGTTGCGTGTTTGGGGACATAGTCTCGGGAGGTCGGTGGTCGGGTGGAAGGTTTAGGGGCTTAGTCTCGGGGGAGGTCGGGGGTCAGGTGGCGGCATTGGGGACATAGTCTCGGTGGGGTTCGGGGTGGAAGGGGGTCGGGTGGCGGGTTTGGGGACGTAGTCTCGGGGGGGTCGGGGGTCGGGTGGCGGATTTGGGGACATAGTCTCGGGGGGGTCGGGTGTTCGGGAGTCGGGTTTGGGGACGTAGTCTCGGGGGGGTCGGGTGGCGGGTTTGGGGACATAGTCTCGGGGGGGTCGGGGGTCTGGTGGCGGGATTGGGGACATAGTCTCGGGTGTGTCGGGGTTCGGGTGGCGGGTTTGGGGACATAGTCTCGGGGGGGTCGGGGGGCGGGTTTGGGGACATAGTCTCGGGTGGGTCGGGGGTCGGGTGACGGGTTTAGGGACATAGTCTCCGGGGTTGTCAGGGGGGCGGGTTCGGGTGTCGGGTTTGGGGACATAGTCTCGGGTGGGTCGGTGGTCGGGTGACGGATTTAAGGACATAGTCTCCGGGGTTGTAAGGGGGGCGGGTTCGGGTGGCGGGTTTGGGGACATAGTTTCGGGGGGGTTGGCAGGGTCGAGGGTCGGGTGGCGGGTTTGGGGACATATTCTCGGGCGGGGTCGGGGGTCCGGTGGCGTGTTTGGGGACATAGTCACGGGGGGGTTCGGGGGGGTCGGGTGGCGGGTTTGGGGACATAGTCTCGGGGGGGGTCGGGTGGCGGGTTTGGGGACATAGTCTCGGGGGGGGTCGGGTGGCGGGATTGGGGACATAGTCTCGGGGGTGTCGGGGTCGGGTGGCGTGTTTGGGGACATAGTCTCGGGGGGGTCGGCGGGTTCGTGTGGCGGGTTTGGAACATAGTCTTGGGGATTTCGGGGGGGTCGGGGGTCGGGTGGCGGGTTTGGGGACGTAGTCTCGGGGGGGTCGTCGTTCGGGTGGCGGGTATGGCGACATAGTATCGGGTTGGTCGGGGGTGTCGGTGGTTGGGTGGCGGGTTTGGAGACATAGTCTCGGGGGGGTCGGGGGTCGGGTGGCGGGTTTGGGGACATAGTCTCGGGGGGGTTGGGGGGCAGGTTTTGGGGACATAGTCTCGGGGGTGGTCGGGGGTCGGGTGGCGGGTTTGGGGACATAGTCTCGGGGGGGTTGGGGGGCAGGGTTTGGGGACATAGTCTCGGGGGTGGTCGGGGGTCGGGTGGCGGGTTTGGGGACATAGTCTCATGGTGGGGTCGGGGGTCGGGTGGCGGATTTGGGGACATAGTCTCGGGGGGGTCGTGGTTCGGGTGGCGGGTTTGGGGACATAGTATCGGGTGGTCGGGGGTGTCGGTGGTCGGGTGGCGGGTTTGGGGACATAGTCTCGGGGCGGCGGGGGGGGTCGGGGGTCGGGTGGCGGTTTTGGGACATAGTCTCGGTGCGGTCGGTGTTCGGGTGGCGGGTTTGGGGACATAATCTCAGGGGGGGCCGGGGTTCGGGTGGAGGGTTTGGGGACGGAGTCTCGGGGGGGGGGGGGTCGGGGGGGTTGGGGGTCGGGTGGCGGGTTTGGGGACATAATCACAGGGGGGTCGGGTGGGTCGGGCTTCGGGTGGCGGGTTTGGGGACATAGTCACGGGGGTTCGGGGTTCGGCGGGCGTGTTTGAGGACATAGTCTCGGGTGGGTCGGGTGGCGGGTTTGGCTGACGTAGTCTCGGGGGTGGTCGGGGGTCGGGTTGCGTGTTTGGGGACATAGTCTCGGGGGGTCGGTGGTCGGGTGGCAGGTTTAGGGGCATAGTCTCGGGGAAGGTCGGGGGTCAGGTGGCGGCTTTGGGGACATAGTCTCGGGGGGGTCGAGGTTCGGGTGGCGGGTTTGGGGACATAGTCTCGGGGGGGTCGCGTGGCGGGTTTGGGGACATAGTCTCGGTGGGGTTTCGGGGGGGAAGGGGGTTGGGTGGCGGGTTTGGGGACGTAGTCTCGGGGGGGTCGTCGTTCGTGTGGCGGGTTTGGCGACATAGTATCGGGGGTGGTCGGGGGTGTTGGTGGTCGGGTGGCGGGTTTGGGGATATAGTCTCGGGGGGGTCGGGGGGGTCGGGGGTCGGGTGGCGGGGTTGGGTACATAGTCTCGGGGGTGTCGGGGTTCGGGTGGCGGGTTTGGGGACATAGTCTCGGGGGGGTCAGGGGGCGGGTTTGTTGACATAGTCTCGGGAGGGATCGGGTGGTGGGTTTGGGGCCATAGTCTCATGGGGGGGTCGGGGGTCGGGTGGTGGATTTGGGTACAAAGTCTCGGGGAGGGTCGGGGGTCAGGTGGTGGGTTTGGGGACATAATCTCGGGGGGGGTTTGGGGTCGGGTGGCGGGTTTGGGGACATAATCACGGGGGGGTCGGGGGGGTCGGGCTTCAGGTGGCGGGTTTGGGGACATAGTCATGGGCGGGTCGGGGGTCGGCGGGTGGGTTTGGGGACATAGTCTCGGGTGGGTCGGGTGTCGGCGGGCTGGTTTGGCTGACAGTCTCGGGGGTGGTCGGGGGTCGGGTTGCGTGTTTGGGGACATAGTCTCGGGAGGTCGGTGGTCGGGTGGAAGGTTTAGGGGCTTAGTCTCGGGGGAGGTCGGGGGTCAGGTGGCGGCATTGGGGACATAGTCTCGGTGGGGTTCGGGGTGGAAGGGGGTCGGGTGGCGGGTTTGGGGACGTAGTCTCATGGGGGGGTCGGGGGTCGGGTGGCGGATTTGGGGACATAGTCTCGGGGGGGTTGTGGTTCGGGAGGCGGGTTTGGGGACATACTATCGGGGTGGTCGGGTGGCGGGTTTGGGGACATAGTCTCGGGGGGGTGGGGGGGGTCGGGGGTCGGGTGGCGTGTTTGGGTACATAGTCTCGGGTGTGTCGGGGTTCGGGTGGCGGGTTTGGGGACATAGTCTCGGGGGGGTCGGGGGGCGGGTTTGGGGACATAGTCTCGGGTGGGTCGGGGGGTCGGGTGACGGGTTTTGGGACATAGTCTCGGGGGTTGTCAGGGGGGCGGGTTCGGGTGTCGGGTTTGGGGACATAGTCTCGGGTGGGTCGGTGGTCGGGTGACGGATTTAAGGACATAGTCTCCGGGGTTGTCAGGGGGGCGGGTTCGGGTGGCGGGTTTGGGGACATAGTCTCGGGGGGGTGGGGGGTCCGGTGGCGGGATTGGGGACATAGTTTCGGGCAGGGTCGGGGTTCGGGTGGCGTGTTTGGGGACATAGTCACGGGGGGGTTCGGGGGGGTCGGGTGGCTGGTTTGGGGACATAGTCTCGGGGGGACTGGTGGTCGGGTGGCGGGTTTGGGGACATAGTCTCGGGGGGGGTCGGGTGGCGGGTTTGGGGACATAGTCTCGGGGGTGTCGGGGTCGGGTGGCGTGTTTGGGGACATAGTCTCGGGGGGGTCGGCGGGTTCGTGTGGCGGGTTTGGAACATAGTCTTGGGGATTTCGGGGGGGTCGGGGGTCGGGTGGCGGGTTTGGGGACATAGTCTCAGGGGCAGTCGGGGGGGTCGGGGGTCGGGTGGTGGGTTTAGTGACATATTCTCGGGGGGGTCGGGTGGTCGGGGGTCGGGTGGCGGGTTTAGGGACATAGTCGCGGGGGAGGTCGGGGGGGGTCGGGTGGCGGGTTTTGTGACATAGTCTCTGGGGGGACGGGGGTGTCGGGGGTCGGTTGGCAGGTTTGGGGACATAGTCTCGGGGGGGTCGGTGGGGTCGGGGTTGGGTGGCGGGTTTGGGGACATAGTCTCGGGGATGGTGGGGGGTCGGGTGGCGTGTTTGAGGACAATGTCTCGGGTGGGTTCGGGCGTCGGGTGGCGGGTTTGGGGACACAGTCTCGGGGGGGTTGGCGGGGTCGAGGGTCGGGTGTCGGGTTTGGGGATATAGTTTCGGGTGGGGTCGGGGGTCGGGTGGCGGGTTTGGGGACATTGTCACGGGTGGGTCAGGTGTGTCGGGGGTTGGGTGGCGTGTTTGGGGACATAGTCACGGGGGTTTCGGGTGGGTCGGGTGGCGGGTTTGGGGACATTGTCTCGGGGGGGTCAGGTTCGGGTGCCGGGATTGGGGACATAGCCTCGGGGAGGGTCGGGTGGCGGGTTTGGGGACATACGCTCGGGGGGGTTCAGGGGTCGGGTGACGGGTTTGGGGACATAGTGTCGGGGGGTCGGGGGGTTCAGTGGTCGGGTGGCGGTTCTGGGGACATAGTCTCGGGGGGGTTCAGGGGTCGGGTGACGCGTTTGGGGACATAGTCTCGGGCGGGGTCGGTGGTCGGGTGGTGGGTTTGAGGACATAGTCTCGGGGGGGTCGGGGGTCGGGTGGCGGATTTGGGTACAAACTCTCGGGGAGGGTCGGGGAGGGGTGGCGGGTTTGGGTACAAAGTCTCGGGGAGGGTCGGGGGTCAGGTGGCGGGTTTGGGGACATAGTCTCGGGGTGGGTCTGGGGTCGGGTGGCGGGTTTGGGGACATAGTCTCGGGGGGGTCGGGGTTCGGGTGGCGGATTTGGGGACATAGTCTCGGGGGGTCGGGGGTCGGGTGGTGGGTTTGGGGACATAGTATCGGGGGTCGGGGGTCGGGTGGCGGGTTTGGGGACATAGTATCGAGGGGGTCAGGGGTCGGGTGCCGGGTTTGGGGACATAGTCTCGGTGGGGTCGGGTGGCGGGTTTTGGTACATAGTCTCTGGGGGGTCGGGGGTCAGGTGGCGGGTTTGGGGACATAATCTCGGGGGGGGTCGGGGGTCGGCCGGCGGGTTTGGGGACATAGTCTCGGGGGGGTCGGGTGGCGGGTTTGGGGACGTAGTCTCGGTGGTGTAGGGGGTCGGGAGGCGGGATTGGGGACATAGTCTCGGGGGTTCAGGGGTCGGGTGGCGGGTTTGTGGACATAGTCTCGGGGGTGTCGGGGGTCGGGTGGCGGGATTGGGGACATAGTCTCAGGGGGGGTCGGTGGGCGGTTGGCAGGTTTGGGGACATAGTCTCGGGGGGGTCATGGTTCGGGTGTCGGCTTTGGGGACATTGTATCGCGGGGGTCGGTGGTCGGGTGGCGGGTTTGGAGACATAGTCTCTGGGGGGTCGGGAGTCGGGTGGCGTGTTTGGGGACATAGTCTCGGGGGGGGTCAGGGGTCGGGTGGCGGGTTTGGGGACATAGTCTCGGGGGGGTTGGGGTTCGGTTGGCGGGTTAGGGGACATAGTCTCGGGGGCGGTCGGGGGTGCTGGGGTCTGGTGGCGGTTTCGGGGACACAGTCTCGGGGGTGGTCGGGGGGTGTCGGGTGACGGGTGGCGGGTTTGGGGATATTGTCATGGTGCGGTCGTTGTTCGGGTGGCGGGTTTGGGGACATAGTCTCAGGGGAGGTCGGGGGTCGGGTGGCGGGTTTGGGGACATAGTCTCGGGGGGTTCAGTGGTCGGGTGGCGGATTTGGGGAAATAGTCTCCAGGTGGTCGGTGGTCGGGTGGCGTGTTTGGGGACATAGTCTCGGGGGGTTCGGGGGGGAAGGGGGTCGGGTGGCGGGTTTGGGGACATAGTCTCGGGGGGGTCGGGTGTCAGGTGGCTGGTTTGGGGACATAGTCTCGGGGGGGTCGGGTGTCGGGTGGCGGGTTTGGAGACATCGTCTCTGGGGGGTTTGGGTTCGGTTGGCGGGTTAGGGGACATAGTCTCGGGGGCGGTCGGGGGTGCAGGGGTCTGGTGGTGGTTTCGGGGACACAGTCTCGGGGGTGGTCGGGGGGTGTCGGGTGACGGTGGGCGGGTTTGGGGATATTGTCATGGTGCGGTCGTTGTTCGGGTGGCGGGTTTGGGGACATAGTCTCAGGGGAGGTCGGGGGTCGGGTGGCGGGTTTGGGGACATAGTCTCGGGGGGTTCGGTGGTCGGGTGGCGGGTTTGGGGAAATAGTCTCCAGGTGGTCGGTGGTCGGGTGGCGTGTTTGGGGACATAGTCTCGGGGGGTTCGGTGGGGTCGAGGGTCGGGTGGCGGGTTTGGGGACATAGTCTCGGGGGGGTCGGGTGTCGGGTGGCTGGTTTGGGGACATAGTCTCGGGGGGGTCGGGTGTCGGGTGGCGGGTTTGGGGACATAGTTTCGGGGGCGTCGTTGGGGTCGGGGTTCGGGTGGCGGGTTTGGGGACATAGTCTCGGGGGAGTCGGTGGGGTCGGGGTTCGGGTGGCGTGTTTGGGGACATAGTCTCGGGGGTGGTCGGGTGTCGGCTAGCGGGTTTGGTGACATAGTCTCGGGGAGGTTGGGCGGGTCGGGGTTCGGGTGGCGGGTTTGGGGACATAGTCTCGGGGCGGTCGGGGGGTTCGGTGGTCGGGTCGCGGGTTTGGGCACCTAGTCTCGGGGGTGTTGGGGGTTCGGGGTTCGGGTGACGGGTTTAGTGACATAGACTCCGGGGGCGTCAGGGGGGTCGGGGTCGGGTGGCGGGTTTGGGGACATAGTCTCGGGGGGGTTGGCGGGGTCGAGGGTCGGGTGGCGTGATTGGAGACATAGTTTCGGGTGGGGTCGGGGGTCGGGTGGCGGGTTTGGGGACATTGTCTCGGGGGGGTCAGGTGGGTCGAGTGTCGGGTAGTGTGTTTGGGGACATAGTCACGGGGGTGGTCGGGGGTCGGGTAGTTTGTTTGGGGACATAGTCTCGGGGGTGGTCGGGGGTCGGGTAGTGGGTTTGGGGACATAGTCTCGGGGAGGTCGGTGGGGTCAGGGGTTGTGTGGTGGGTTTGGGGACATAGTCTCGGGGGAGGGCGGGGGTGTCGGGGGTCGGGTGGCGGTTTTGGGGACATAGTCCCGGGGGGGTCAGGGGGGCCGGGGGTCGGGTGACGGGTTTAGGGACATAGTCTCCGGGGTTGTCAGGGGGGCGGGTTCGGGTGTCGGGATTGGGGACATAGTCTCGGGTGGGTCGGTGGTCGGGTGACAGGTTTAAGGACATAGTCTCCGGGGTTGTCAGGGGGGCGGGTTCGGGTGGCGGGTTTGGGGACATAGTTTCGGGGGGGTTGGCGGGGTCGAGGGCGCGGGTGGCGGGTTTGGGGACATAGTTTCGGGCGGGGTCGGTGTTCGGGTGGCGTGTTTGGGGACATAGTCTCAGGGGGGGTCGGGTGGCAGGATTGGGGACATAGTCTCGGGGGTGTCGGGAGTCGGGTGGCGTGTTTGGGGACATAGTCTCGGGGGGGGTCGTCGGGTTCGTGTGGCGGGTTTGGAACATAGTCTTGGGGATTTCGGGGGGGTCGGGGGTCGGGTGGCGGGTTTGGGGACATAGTCTCGGGGGCAGTCGGGGGGGTCGGGGGTCGGGTGGCGGGTTTAGGGACATAGTCTCGGGGGGGTCGGGTGGTCGGGGGTCGGGTGGCGGGTTTGGGGACATAGTCTCGGGGGTGGTCGGGGGGGGTCGGGTGGCGGGTTTTGTGACATAGTCTCTGGGGGGACGGGGGCGTCGGGGGTCGGTTGGCAGGTTTGGGGACATAGTCTCGGGGGGGGTCGGTGGGGTCGGGGTTGGGTGGCGGGTTTGGGGACATAGTCTCGGGGATGGTGGAGGGTCGGGTGGCGTGTTTGAGGACAATGTCTCGGGCGGGTTCGGGGGTCGGGTGGCGGGTTTGGGGACACAGTCTCGGGGGGGTTGGCGGGGGGGGTCGGGTGGCGGGTTTTGTGACATAGTCTCTGGGGGGACGGGGGTGTCGGGGGTCGGTTGGCAGGTTTGGGGACATAGTCTCGGGGGTGGTCGGTGGGATCGAGGTCCGGTTGGCGGGTTTGAGGACATAGTCTCGGGGGGGTCGGGGGTCGGGTGGCGGGTTTGGGAACATAGTCTCGGTGGGGTCGGGGTTCCGGTGGTGGGTTTGGGAACATAGTCTCGGGGGCGGTCGAGGGGGTCGGGGGGCGAGTTTGAGGACATAGTTTCAGGGGCGGTCGGGGGGGTCGGGCGTCGGATGGCGGGTTTGGGGTCATAGTATCGGGGGGGTCAGGGGGGTCGGGTGGCGGGTGGCGGGTTTGCGGACATAATCTCGGGGGGGGCGGGGTGGTCGGGGGTCGGGTGGCGGGTTTGGGGACATAGTCTCGGGGGGGTCGGGGGTTGGGTGGCGGGTTTGGGGACATAGTCATGCGTGGGTTCGTACGTCGGGTGGCGGGTTTGGGCACATAGTCTCGGGGGTGGTCGGGGGGGGTCGGGTGGCGGGTTTTGTGACATAGTCTCTGGGGGGACGGGGGTGTCGGGGGTCGGTTGGCAGGTTGGGGGACATAGTCTCGGGGGGGTCGGTGGGGTCGGGGTTGGGTGGCGGGTTTGGGGACATAGTCTCGGGGATGGTGGAGGGTCGGGTGGCGTGTTTGAGGACAATGTTTCGGGCGGGTTCGGGGGTCGGGTGGCGGGTTTGGGGACACAGTCTCGGGGGGGTTGGCGGGGGGGTCGGGTGGCGGGTTTTGTGACATAGTCTCTGGGGGTACGGGGGTGTCGGGGGTCGGTTGGCAGGTTTGGGGACATAGTCTCGGGGGGGGTCGGTGGGGTCGGGGTCGGTTGGTGGGTTTGAGGACATAGTCTCGGGGGGGTCGGGGGTCAGGTGGTGGGTTTGGGAACATAGTCTCGGTGGGGTCGGGGTTCCGGTGGTGGGTTTGGGAACATAGTCTCGGGGGCGGTCGAGGGGGTCGGGGGGCGGGTTTGAGGACATAGTTTCAGGGGCGGTCGGGGGGGTCGGGCGTCGGATGGCGGGTTTGGGGTCATAGTATCGGGGGGGTCAGGGGGGTCGGGTGGCGGGTGGCGGGTTTGGGGACATAATCTCGGGGGGGCGGGGTGGTCGGGGGTCGGGTGGCGGGTTTGGGGACATAGTCTCGGGGGGGTCGGGGGTTGGGTGGCGGGTTTGGGGACATAGTCATGCGTGGGTTCGTACGTCGGGTGGCGGGTTTGGGGACATAGTCTCGGGAGGGGTCGGGTTTCGGGGGGCGGGTTTGGGGATATAGTCTCGGGTGGGGTCGGGGGTCGGGTTGCGGGTTTGGGGACATAGTCTCGGGGGAGTCGGGGGTTGTGTGGCCGGTTAGGGGACATAGTCTCGGGGGGGTCGGGTGGCGGGTTTGCGGACATAGTCTTGGGGGCGATTGGGCATTGGGTGGCAGGTTTGGAGACCTAGTCTCGGGGGGGTCGTGGGTCGCGTGACGGGTTTGGGGACATGGGTTCGGGGCGGGAAGGGGATCGGGTGGCGGGTTTGGGGACATAGTCTCTTGGGGGTCGGGGGTCGGGTGCCGGGATTGGGGACATAGTCTCGGGGAGGGTCGGGTAGCTGGTTTGGGGACATACGCTCGGGGGGGGGGGTCCTGGTTCGGGGATTGGGTTTTGGGACATATTCTCGGGGGGGTTCAGGGGTCGGGTGACAGGTTTGGGGACATAGTATCGGGGGAGTCGGGGGGGTCGGTGGTCGGGTGGCAGGTTTGGGGACATACTCTCGGGGGGAGTCGTGGGTTGGGTGGCAGGTTTGGGGACATAGTCTCGGGGGGGTCGATGGTCGGGTGGCGGGTTTGGGGACATAGTCTCGGGGGGGTCGTGGGTTGGGTGGCGGGTTTGGGGACATAGTCTCGGTGGGGTCGGGGAACCGGTGGCGGGTTTGGGGCCATAGCCTCGGGGGGGCGGGGGGGGTCGGGTGGCGGTTTTGGGGACGTAGTCTTGGGGGGGTCGGGGGTCGGGTGGCGGGTTTGCGGACATAGTCTCTGGGGCGGTCAGGGGTCGGGTGGCGGGTTTGGGGACGTAGTCTCGGGGGGGTCGGGCTTCGGGTGGCGGGTTTGGGGACATAGTCTCGGTGGGGTCGGGGAACCGGTGGCGGGTTTGGGGCCATAGCCTCGGGGGGGCGGGGGGGGTCGGGTGGCGGTTTTGGGGACGTAGTCTGGGGGGGGTCGGGGGTCGGGTGGCGGGTTTGCGGACATAGTCTCTGGGGCGGTCAGGGGTCGGGTGGCGGGTTTGGGGACGTAGTCTCGGGGGGGTCGGGCTTCGGGTGGCGGGTTTGGGGACATAGTCTCGGTGGGGTCGGGGGTCCGGTGGCGGGTTTGGTGATATAGTCTCGGGGGGATCGAGGGGGTCGGGAGGCGGGGTTGAGGACAGTCTTGGGGGGGTTCAGGGGTCGGGTGATGGGTTTGGGGACATAGTATGGGGGGGTCGAGGTGGTCGGTGGTCGGGTGGCGGGTTTGGGGACATAGTCTCGGGTGGGGTCGTGGGTAGGGTGGCGGGTTTCGGGACATAGTCTCGGGGGGGTCGGTGTTCGGGTGGCGGGTTTGGGGTCATAATCTCGGGGGCGGTCGGGGTGGTCGGGTGTCGGATGGCGGGTTTGTGGTCATAGTATCTGGGGGGTCAGGGGGGTCAGGTGTCGGATGGCGGGTTTGGGGACATAGTCTCGGGGGGTCAGGGGTTGGGTGGCGGGTTTGGGGACATAGTCTCGGGGAGGGCGGGGGTCGGGTGGCAGCTTTGGGTACATATTCACGCGTGGGTTCGTAGGTCGGGAGGCGGGTTTGGGGACATAGTCTCGGGAGGGGTCGGGTGTCGGGTGGCGGGTTTGGGGATCTAGTCTTGGGTGGGGTCGGGGGGTCGGGTTGCGGGTTTGGGGACATAGTCTCGGGGGGTTCGTGGTTCGGGTGGCGGGTTTGGGGACATAATCTCGGGGGGGTCGGGTGGTGGGTATGGGGACAAGTCTCGGGGTGGCCGGGAGGCAGATGGCGGGTTTGGGGACATAGTCTCTTGGGGGTCGGGGGTCGTGTGGCGGGTTTCGGGGCATAGTCTCGGGGGATGTCGGGGGGCGGGTTTGAGGACATAGTCTCGGGGGGGTCGGGGGTCGGGTGTCGGGTGGCGGGTTTGGGGACATAGTCTCGGGGGGGTCGGGTGGCGGGTTTGGGGACATAGTCTCGGGGGTGGTCGGGGGGGTCAGGTGTTGGGTGGCGGGTTTGGGGACATAGTCTCCGGGGGGTCGGGGGTCGGGTGGCGGGTTTGGGGACATAGTCTCGGGGAGGTCGGTGTTCGGTTGGCGGGTTTGGGTGCATAATCTCGGGGGCGGTCGGGGGGGGTCGGGTGGCGGGTATGGGGACATAGTCTCGGGGGGGTCGGTTGGGGGATTGGGGACATAGTCTTGGGGGAGGTCGGGGGGGTTGGGGGTTGGGTGGCAGATTTGGGGACATAGTCCTGGGGTGGTCGGGGGTCGGGGGCGGGTTTGGGGACATAGTCTCGGGCGAGGTCGGGGAGGGTCGCGTGGCGGGTTTGTGGACATAATCTTGGCGGGGGTTGGGTAGCGGGTTTGGGGACATAGTCTAGGGGGGGTCGGGGGGGTAGGGTTCCGGGTGGCGGGTTTGGGTACATAGTCTCGGTGGGGTGGTGGGGGATTGGGGTCGGGTGGCGGTTTCGGGGACATAGTCTCGGAGGGGTCAGTGGGGTCGGGGGTTGGGTGGCGGGTTTGGGGACATAGTCTGGGTGGGGGTGGGGTGGTGGATTTGGGGACCTCGTCACGGGTGGGTCGGGGTCGGGTGGCGGGTTTAGGGACATAGTCTCGGGGGTGGTCGGGGGGGTCGGGGTCGGGTGGCGGGTTTGGGGACATAGTCTCGGGGGGTGTCAGGGGCGTCGGGGGTCGGTTGGCGTGTTTGGGGACATAGTGTCGGTGTGGGCGGGGGTTGGGTGGCGGGTTTGGTGACATAGTCTCGGGGGGGGTTGGCGGGGTCGAGGGTCGGGTGGCGGGTTTGGTAACATAGTTTCGGATGGGGTCGGGGGTCGGGTGTCGGGTTTGGGGACATAGTCTCGGGTGAGGTCGGGGGGGTTGGGAGTTGGGTAGCGGATTTGGGGACATAGTCCTGGGGGGGTCGAGGGTCGGGTATCTGGTTTGGGGACATAGTCTCGGGGGAGGTCGGGGAGATTCGCGTGGCGGGTTTGTGGACATAATCTCGGGGGGGGGGGGGCGGGGGGGCCGGGGTTCGGTTGACAGGATTGGGGACATAGTCTCCGGGGGGTCGGGGGTCGGATGGCGGGTTTGTGGTCATAGTATCTGGGGGGTCAGGGGGGTCAGGTGTCGGATGGCGGGTTTGGGGACATAGTCTCGGGGGGTCAGGGGTTGGGTGGCGGGTTTGGGGACATAGTCTCGGGGAGGGCGGGGGTCGGGTGGCAGCTTTGGGTACATATTCACGCGTGGGTTCGTAGGTCGGGAGGCGGGTTTGGGGACATAGTCTCGGGAGGGGTCGGGTGTCGGGTGGCGGGTTTGGGGATCTAGTCTTGGGTGGGGTCGGGGGGTCGGGTTGCGGGTTTGGGGACATAGTCTCGGGGGGGTCGGGGGTCGGGTGGCGGGTTTGGGGACATAATCTCGGGGGGGTCGGGTGGTGGGTATGGGGACAAGTCTCGGGGTGGCCGGGAGGCAGATGGCGGGTTTGGGGACATAGTCTCTTGGGGGTCGGGGGTCGTGTGGCGGGTTTCGGGGCATAGTCTCGGGGGATGTCGGGGGGCGGGTTTGAGGACATAGTCTCGGGGGGGTCGGGGGTCGGGTGTCGGGTGGCGGGTTTGGGGACATAGTCTCCGGGGGGTCGGTTGGCGGGTTTGGGGACATAGTCTCGGGGGGGGTCGGGGGGGTCAGGTGTTGGGTGACGGGTTTCGGGACATAGTCTCGGGGGGGTCGGGGGTCGGGTGGCGGGTTTGGGGACATAGTCTCGGGGAGGTCGGTGTTCGGTTGGCGGGTTTGGGTGCATAATCTCGGGGGCGGTCGGGGGGGGTCGGGTGGCGGGTATGGGGACATAGTCTCGGGGGGGTCGGTTGGGGGATTGGGGACATAGTCTTGGGGGAGGTCGGGGGGGTTGGGGGTTGGGTGGCAGATTTGGGGACATAGTCCTGGGGTGGTCGGGGGTCGGGGGCGGGTTTGGGGACATAGTCTCGGGCGAGGTCGGGGAGGGTCGCGTGGCGGGTTTGTGGACATAATCTTGGCGGGGGTTGGGTAGCGGGTTTGGGGACATAGTCTAGGGGGGGTCGGGGGGGTAGGGTTCCGGGTGGCGGGTTTGGGTACATAGTCTCGGTGGGGTGGTGGGGGATTGGGGTCGGGTGGCGGTTTCGGGGACATAGTCTCGGAGGGGTCAGTGGGGTCGGGGGTTGGGTGGCGGGTTTGGGGACATAGTCTGGGTGGGGGTGGGGTGGTGGATTTGGGGACCTCGTCACGGGTGGGTCGGGGTCGGGTGGCGGGTTTAGGGACATAGTCTCGGGGGTTGTCAGGGGGGTCGGGGTCGGGTGGCGGGTTTGGGGACATAGTCTCGGGGGGTGTCAGGGGCGTCGGGGGTCGGTTGGCGTGTTTGGGGACATAGTGTCGGTGTGGGCGGGGGTTGGGTGGCGGGTTTGGTGACATAGTCTCGGGGGGGGTTGGCGGGGTCGAGGGTCGGGTGGCGGGTTTGGTAACATAGTTTCGGATGGGGTCGGGGGTCGGGTGTCGGGTTTGGGGACATAGTCTCGGGTGAGGTCGGGGGGGTTGGGAGTTGGGTAGCGGATTTGGGGACATAGTCCTGGGGGGGTCGAGGGTCGGGTATCTGGTTTGGGGACATAGTCTCGGGGGAGGTCGGGGAGATTCGCGTGGCGGGTTTGTGGACATAATCTCGGGGGGGGGGGGCGGGGGGCCGGGGTTCGGTTGACAGGATTGGGGACATAGTCTCCGGGGGGTCGGGGGTCGGGGAGCGGGTTTGGGGACATAGTCTGGGGGGGTCCAGGGAGTAGGGTTGAGGGTGGTGGGTTTGGGGACATAGCCTCGGAAGGGTGGTGGGGGATTGGTGTCGGGTGGCGGGTTTGGGGACATAGTCTGGGTTGGGGTGGGGTGGTGGATTTGGGGACATAGTCTCGGGTGGGTCGGGGGTCGGGTGACGGGTTTAGGGACATAGTCTCGGGGGGTGTCAGGGGGGGTCGGGGTCGGGTGGCGGGTTTGCGGACATAGTCTCGGGGGGTGTCAGGGGCGTCGGGGGTCGGTTGGCGTGTTTGGGGACGTAGTGTCGGTGTGGGCGGGGGTCGGGTGGCGGGTTTGGTGACATAGTCTCGGAGGGGGTTGGCGGGGTCGAAGGTCGGGTGGCGGGTTTGGTAACATAGTTTCGGACGGGGTCGGGGGTCGGGTGTCGGGTTTGGGGACATAGTCTCGGGGAGGTCGGGTTTCGGGTGGCGGGTTTGGAGACATAGTCTCAGCGAGGGTCGGGGGTCGGGTGGCGGGTTTGGGGACATAGTCTCGGGAGTGGTCGGGTGTTGGGTGGCGGGTTTGAGGACATAGTCTCGGGGGGGTCGGGGGTTGGGTGGTGGGTGGCGGGTTTGGAGACGTAGTCTCGGGGGGGGTCGGGGGTCGGGTGGCGGGTTTGCGGACATAGTCTCGGGGGGGTCGGGGGGTCGGGTGGCGGGTTTGGGGACATGGTCTCTGGGGGGTCGTGGGGTAAGGGGGTCGTGTGGTGGGTTTGGGGACATAGTCTCGGGGGGGTCGGGAGAGAGGTGGCGGGTTTGGGGAAATAGTCTCTTTTTGGTCGGGGGGGGTTGGGGGTCGTGTGACGGGTGTCATGACATAGTCTCGGGGGGTGTCGGGAGGCGGCTTTGAGGACATAGTCTCGGGGGGGGCGGGGGTTGGGTGGCGTGCTTGGGGACATAGTCTCGGGGGGTCGGTTGGCGGGATTGGGGACATAGTCTCGGGGGGGTCGAGGGTTGGGTGGCGGGTTAGGCGACATAGTCTTGGGGGGGTCAGTGGTCGGTTGGCGGGTTTGGGGACATAGTCTCGGGGAGGTCGGTTGGCGGGTTTGGGGACATAGTCTCGTGGGGGCCGGGTGTCGGGTGGCGGGTTTGGGGACATAGTCTCGGGGGGGGTCGGTTGGCCGGATTGGGGACATCGTCTCGGGGGGTGTCAGGGGTCGGGTGGAGTGTTTGGGGACATAGTCTCGGGGTGGGTCGGGGGTCAGGTGGCGGGTTTGGGGACATAGTCTCGGGGGGGTCTGGTGGCGGGTTTGGGGACATAGTCTCAGGGGAGTTCGGGGGGGTTCGGGGGTCGGGTGGCGGGTTTGGGGACATAGTCTCGAGGGGGTTGGGGGAGGTCGGTGGTCGGGTGGCGGGTTTGGGGCCTTTGTCTCGGGGGGTGTCGGTTGTCGGGTTTGGGGACATAGTCTCGTGCGGGGTCGGGGGTCGGGAGGCGGGTTTGGGGACATAGTCTCGGGGGGGTCGGGCGATGTCGGTGGTCGGGTGGCGGGTTTGGGGACATAGTCTCGGGGGGGTCGGTTGACGGGATTGGGGACATAGTCTCGGGGGAGGTCGGGGGGTTTGGGGGTTGGGTGGCGGATTTGGGGACATAGTCTCCGGGGGGTCGGGGGTTGGGTTTTGGGACATAGTCTAGGGGGGGTCGGGGGGGTAGGGTTTCGGGTGGCGGGTTTGGGGACATAGTCTCGGGGGGGTGGTGGGGGATGGGGGTCGGGTGGCGGGTTTGGGGACATAGTCTCGGAGGGGTCGGTGGGGTCGGGGGTCGGGTGGCGGGTTTGGGGACATAGTCTGGGTGGGGGTGGGGTGGTGGATTTGGGGACATAGTCTCGGGTGGGTCGGGGGTCGGGTGACTGGTTTAGGGAAATAGTCTCGGGGGGTGTCAGGGGCGTCGGGGGTCGGTTGGCGTGTTTGGGGACGTAGTGTCGGTGTGGGCGGGGGTCGGGTGGCGGGTTTGGTGACATAGTCTCGGGGGGGTTGGCGGGGTCGAGGGTCGGGTGGCGGGTTTGGTAACATAGTTTTGGACGGGGTCGGGGGTCGGATGTCGGCTTCGGGGACATAGTCTCGGGGAGGTCGGTGTTCGGGTGTTGGGTTTGGAGAAATAGTCTCAGCGAGGGTCGGGTGGCGGGTTTGGGGACATAGTCTCGGGAGGGGTCGGGTGTCGGGTGGCGGGTTTGAGGACATAGTCTCGGGGGGGTCGGGGGTCGGGTCGCGGGTGGCGGGTTTGGGGACATAGTCTCGGGGGGGTCGGGGGTCGGGTGGCGGGTTTGCGGACATAGTCTCGGTGGGGTCGGGGGTCGGGTGGCGGGTTTGCGGACATAGTCTCGGGGGGGTCGGGGGTCGGGTGGCGGGTTTGGGGACATGGTCTCGGGGGGTTCGGGGGGTAAGGGGGTCGGATGGTGGGTTTGGGGACATAATCTCGGGGGTGTCGGGGGGGTCGGGGGGGTTGGGGGTCGTGTGGTGGGTTTCATGACATAGTCTCGGGGGGTGTCGGGAGGCGGCTTTGAGGACATAGTCTCGGGGGGGTCGGTGGTTGGGTGGCGTGTTTGGGGACATAGTCTCGGGGGGGTCGGGTGTTCGGGAGTGGGGTTTTGGGGACATAGTCTCGGGGGTGTTGGGGGGGTCGGGGTTCGGGTGGCGGGTTTGGGGACATAGTCTCGGGGGGGTCGGGTGTTCGGGAGTGGGGTGGCGGCTTTGGGGACATAGTCTCGGGGGGGGTCGGTTGGCCGGATTGGGGACATAGTCTCGGGGGGTGTCGGGGGTCGGGTGGCGTGTTTGGGGACATAGTCTCGGGGGGGGGTCGGGGGTCAGGTGGCGGGTTTGGGGACATAGTCTCAGGGGAGTTCGGGGGGGGTCGGGGGTCCGGTGGCGGGTTTGGGGACATAGTCTCGGGGGGGTTGGGGGAGGTCGGTGGTCGGGTGCCGGGTTTGGGGCCATAGTCTCGGGGGGTGTCGGTTGTTGGGTTTGGGGACATAGTCTCGTGCGGGGTCGGGGGTCGCGTGGCGGGTTTGGGGACATAGTCTCGGGGGGGTCGGGCGAGGTCGGTGGTCGGGTGGCGGGTTTGGGGACATAGTCCCGGGGGGGATCGGGGCTTGGGTGGCCGGTTTGGGGACATAGTCTCGGGGGGGGGTTGGGTGGCGGATTTGGGGAAATAGTCTCGGGGGGGGTCCGGGGTCGGGTGACGGGTTTGGGGACGAAGTCTGGGGGGGGATGGTCGGGGGTCCGGTGGCGGGTTTGGGGGCATAGGGTCGCGGTGTTCAGGGGTCGGGTGGCGGGTTTGGGGACATAGTCTCGGGGGGTTCGGGTTCGGGTGGTGGGTTTGGGGACATAGTCTCGTGGGGCTCGGGGGGGTCGGGGTTCGCGTGGCGGGTTTGGGGACATAGCCTGGGGGGGGTCGGGGGTCGGTTGGCGGCTTTGGGGACATAGTCTCGGGCGGGGTTCGGGGGTCGGGTGATGGGTTTGGGGATATAGTCTCGGGGGCGGTCGGGGGGTCGTGGTTCAGGTGGCGGGTTTGGGGACATAGTCTCGGGGTGTCCGGGGTCGGGTGACGGGTTTGGGTACGAAGTCTGGGGGGGGGTCGGGCGTCCGGTGGCGGGTTTGGGGACATAGTCTCGGTTTGGTCGGGGGTCAGGTGGCAGGATTGGCGACATAGTACCGGGGGTGGTCGGGGGTCGGGTGGTGGGTTTGCGGACATTCTCCTGAAGTGGGTTTCGGGTTGCGGGTGGCGGGTTTGGGGACATAGTCTCGGGGGGCGTCGGGGGTCGTGATTGGGGACATAGTCTCGGGGGGGTCAGGGGTCGGGTGGCATTTTGGGGACATAGTCTTGGGGGTGTTGGGGGGGTCTGGGTTCGGGTGGCGGGTTTGGGGACATAGTCTCGGGGGGGGTCGGGTGTTCGGGAGTGGGGTGGCGGCTTTGGGGATATAGTCTCGGGGGTGTTGGGGGGGTCGGGGTTCGGGTGGCGGGTTTGGAGACATACTCTCGGGGGTGGTCGGGGGTTGGTTGGCGGGTTTGGGGACATAGTCTCGAGGGGGTCGGGTGGCCTGTTTGGGGACATAGTCTCGGGGGTGGTCGAGGGTCAGGTGGCGGGTTTGGAAACATAGTCTCGGGGGGGGTCGGGGGTCGGGTGGCGGGTTTGGGGACATAGTCTCGGGGGCGGTCGGTGGGGTCGGGTGGCGGGTTTGGGGACATAGTCTTGGGGAGGCTCGTGGGGGTCGGGGGTCGGATGGCGTGTTTGGGGACATAGTCTCGGTGGAGGTCGGGGGGTGTCGGGTGGCGGGTTTGGGGACATAATCTCAGGGGGGGCGGGGGGCTCGGGGGTCGGTTGGCAGGTTTGGGGACATAGTCTCGGGGGGGTCGGGTGTTCGGGAGTGGGGTTTTGGGGACATAGTCTCGGGGGTTTTGGGGGGTTCGGAATTCGGGTGGCGGGTTTGGGGACATAGTCTCAGGGGGGTCGGGTGTTCGGGAGTGGGGTGGCGGCTTTGGGGACATAGTCTCGGGGGGGTGTCGGTTGGCCGGATTGGGGACATAGTCTCGGGGGGTGTCGGGGGTCGGGTGGCGTGTTTGGGGAAATAGTCTCGGGGGTGGTCGGGGGTCAGGTGGCGGGTTTGGGGACATAGTCTCTGGGGGGGTCTGGTGGCGGGTTTGGGGACATAGTCTCAGGGGGGTTCGGGGGGGGTCGGGGGTCGGGTGGCGGGTTTGGGGACATAGTCTCGGGGGGGTTGGGTGAGGTCGGTGGTCGGGTGGCGGGTTTGGGGCCATAGTCTCGGGGGGTGTCGGTTGTCGGGTTTGGGGACATAGTCTCGTGCGGGGTCGGGGTTCGGGTGGCGGGTTTGGGGACATAGTCTCGGGGGGGTCGGGCGAGGTCGGTGGTCGGGTGGCGGGTTTGGGGACATAGTCCCGGGGGGGATCGGGGCTTGGGTGGCCAGTTTGGGGACATAGTCTCGGGGGGGGGGTCAGGTGACGCGTTTGGGGACGAAGTCTGGGGGGGGTGGTCGGGGGTCCGGTGGCGGGTTTGGGGACATAGGGTCGCGGGGTTCGCGAGTCGGGTGGCGGGTTTGGGGACATAGCCTCGGGGGTGGTCAGGGGGCTGATTTGGGGACATAGTCTCGGGGGGCTCGGGTTCGGGTGGTGGGTTTGGGGACATAGTCTCGTGGGGCTCGGGGGGGTGGGGGTTCGCGTGGCGGGTTTGGGGACATAGCCTGGGGGGGGTCGGGGGTCGGGTGGCGGATTTGGGGACATAGTCTCGGGCGGGGTTCGGGTGTCGGGTGATGGGTTTGGGGATATAGTCTCGGGGGCGGTCGGGGGGGTCGGGTGGCGGGTTTGGGGACATGTTCTCGGGGAGGTCGGGGGGTCGGGAGTGGGGTTATGGGGACATAGTCTCGCGGGGGGTTGGGGGGGTCGGGGTTCGGGTGGCGGGTTTGGGAACATAGTCTCGGGGATGTTGGGGGGGTCGTGGTTCAGGTGGCGGGTTTGGGGACATAGTCTCGGGGGGGTCGGGGGTCAGGTGGCGGGTTTGGGGACATAGTCTCGGGGGGGTCGGGTGTTCGGGAGTGGGGTGGCGGGTTTGGGCACATAGTCTCGGGGGTGTAGGGGGGTCGGGGTTCGAATAGCGGGTTTGGGGACATACTCTCGGGGGTGGTCGGTGGTCGGTTGACGGGTTTAGGGATATAGTCTCGGGGGGTGTCAGGGGGGTCGGGCGTCGGGTGGCGAGTTTGGGGACATAGTTTCGGGTGAGGTCAGTGGTCGGGTGTCGGGTTTGGGGACATAGTCTCGTGCGGGGTCGGGGGTCGGGTGGCGGGTTTGGGGACATAGTCTCGGGCGGGGTTTGGGGGTCGGGTGATGGGTTTGGGGATATAGTCTCGGGGGGGTCGGGGGTTTGGTGGCGGGTTTGGGGACATATTCTCGGGGGGGTCGGGGGGCGGGTGGCGGGTTTGGGGACATAGTCTCGGGCGGGGTTCGGGGGTCGGGTGGTGGGTTTGGGGATATAGTCTCGGGGGGGTCGGGGTTTGGGTGGCGGGTTTGGGGACATAGTCTCGGTGGGGTCAGGGGAGGTCGGTGGTCGGTTGGCGGGTTTGGGGACATAGTCTCGGGGGGTGTCGGGTGGCGGGTTTGGGGACATAGTCTCGTGCGGGGTCGGGTGTTGGGTGGCGGGTTTGGGGACATAGTCTCGGGCAGGATTCGGGGGTCGGGTGATGGGTTTGGGGATATAGTCTCAGGGGGGTCGGGTGTTGGGTGGCGGGTTTGGGGACATGGTCTCGGGGGGGGTCGTGGGGGTCAGGTGGCGTGTTTGGGGACGTAGTCCCGGGGGTGGGGGTCAGGGCTCGCGTGGCCGGTTTGGGGACATAGTCTTGGGGGGCGGTCGGGTGGCGGATTTGGTGACATTGTCTCAGGGGGGTCGGGGTTCGGGTGACGGGTTTGGGGACATAGTCTCGGGTCTGGTGGGGGGGGTCGGGTGGCGGGTTTGGGGACATAGTCTCGTGGGGTTCGGGGGGGTCGGGGGTCGCGTGGCGGGTTTGGGGACATAGTCTCGGGGGGTCGGGGGTTGGATGGCGGGTTTGGGGACATAGTCTTGGGGGGGTCGGTTGGCGGGTTTGGGATCATAGTCTCGGGGGGGTCGGCTGGCGGGTTGCAGACATAGTCTCGGGCGGCGTCGGGCATCGGGTGACGGGTTTGGTGACAAAGTCTCGGGCTGGGTCGGTGGTCGGGTGGCGGGCTTGGGGACATAGTTTTGGGGGGGTCGGGAGTCGGGTGGCGGGTTTGGGGACATAGTCTCGGGCGGGTTCGGCGGGGTCGAGGGTCGGGTGGCTTGTTTGGGGACATAGTTTTGGGGGGGTCGGGAGTCGGTTGGCGGGTTTGGGGACATATTCTCGGGTGGGGTTGTGGGGTTTAGGCATTGGGTGGCGGGTTTGGGGACATAGTCTCGGGGGGTTTGGGCGGGTCGGGGATCGGTTGGCGTGTTTGGGACATCGTCTCGGGGGTGGTCGGGGGTCCAATGTCGGGTTTGGGGACATAGTCTCGGGGGGGGTTCGGGGGGTTCGGGGGTCGGGTGGCGGGTTTGGGGACATAGTCTCGGGGGAGTTCGGGGGTCGTCTGGCGGGCTTGCGGACATAGTCTCGGGCGGGGTCGGGCGTCGGGTGGCGGGTCTGGTGAAATAGTCTCAGGGAGTTTGGGCGTCGCTTGGCAGGTTTGGGGACATAGTTTTGGGGGGTTGTGTGTCGGGTGGCGGGTTTGGGGACATAGTCTCGGGGAGGTCGGGGGTCGGGTGGCGGGTTTGGGGACAAGTCTCAGGAGGGTCGGGGGTCGGGTGGCGGGTTTGTGGACATAGTCTCGGGGGTGGCCGGGGGTTGGGTGGCGGGTTTGGGTACATATTCTCAGGGGGGGTTTCGGGGGTCGGGTGGCGGGTTTGGGGACATAGTCTCGGGGGGGGTTCGCGGGTCGGGTGGCGGGTTTGGGGACATAGTCCGGGGGGGGTTAAGGGTTCGGGTGGCGGGTTTGGGTACATAGTCTCGGGGTGGACGGTGGTTCGGGTGGCGGGTTTGGGGACATAGTCTCGAGGGGGGCGGGGGCTTCTGGGGTCGCGTGGCGGGTTTGGGGACATAGTCTCGGGGGGGTTCGGGGCTCGGTTGGCGGGTTTGGGGACTTCGTCTCAGGGGGGCGGAGGGGCCTGGGGTCGGGTGGCGGGTTTGGGGACATAGTCTCGGGGGGGTCGGGTGGCGGGTTTGGGGACATAGTCAAGGGGGGCTTGAGGGGTTGGGTTTGGGGACATAGTCTCGGGGAGGGTCGGGGGTCGGGTGTCGGGTTTGGGGACATAGTCACGGGGGTTCGGGGGGGTTGGGGGTCGGGGGTCGGGTGGCGGGTTTGGGGACATAGTCTCGGGGGGGGTCGCGGGTCTGGTGGCGGGTTTGGGGACATAGTCTCGGGTGGGTCGGGGGTCGGGAGGCGTTTTTGGGTCATAGCCCCGGGGCGGTCGGGGGGGTCACGTGGCGGGTTTGGGGACATAGTCTCGGGGGTTTGGAGGGGTCGGGGGTCGGGTGGCGGGTTTGGGGACATAGTCTCGGGTGGGTCGGGGGTCGGGTGGCGGGTTTGTGGACAGAGTCTCGGGGGGTGTCAGGTGGGTCGGGGGTCGGGTGGTGCGTTTGGGGACATATTCTCGGGGGTGTTGGTGGGGTCGGGGTTCGGGTGGCGGGTTTGGGGACATAGTCTCGGGGGGGTCGGGTGTTCGGAAGTGGGGTGGCGGGTTTGGGGACATAGTCTCGGGGGTGTAGTGGGGGTCGGGGTTCGGGTGGCGGGTTTGGGGACATACTCTCGGGGGTGGTCGGGGGTCGGGTGGCGGGTTTGGGGACATAGTCTCGGACGGGTTCGGGGGTCGGTTGGCAGGTTTGGGGACATATTCTCGGGGTGGTCGGTGGTAGGGTGGCGGGTTTGTGGACATAGTCTCGGGGTGGGGTCGGAGGGTTCAGGTGACAGGTTTGGGGACATAGTCTCGGGTGGGTCGGGGGTTCGGGAGTCGGATTTGGGGACATAGTTTCGGGAGGGGTCGGGGGGTCGGGGGTCAGGTGGCGGGTATGGGGTCATAGTCTCGGTGGGGTCGGGGGTCGGGTAGTGGGTTTGGGGACATAGTCTCGGGTTGGTCGGGGGTCACGTGGTGGGTTTGGGGACATAGTCTCGGGGGGTGTTCGGGGGTCGGGTGGCGGGTTTGGGGACACAGTCTCGGGGGGTGGGGGGTCGGGTTTGGGGACAGTCTCGGGGGGGTCAGGTGTCGGGTGGCGTGTTTGGGGACATAGTCTCGGGAGGGCTCAGTGGGTCACGGTTCGGGTGGCGGGCTTGGGGACATAGTTTCGGGGGGTTCTGGGGTCGGGTGGAGGGGTTGGGGACATAGTCTTGGGGTGGGTCGGGTGGGTCGGGGGTCGGGTGGCGGGTTTGGGGACATAGTCTCGGGGGGTCAGGGGTCGGGCGGTGGGTTTGGGTCATAGTCCCGGGGGGGGTCGGGTGGCGGGTTTGGGGACATAGTCTCGGGTGGGTCGGGGGTCGGGTGGCGGGTTTGATGACATAGTCTATGGGGGGTCGGGGGTCGGGTGGCTGGTTTGTGGACAGAGTCTCGGGGGTGTCAGGGGGGTCGGGGGTCGGGTGGCTGTTTTGGGGACATAGTCCCGGGTGTGTTGGTGGGGTCGGAGTTCGGGTGGCTTGTTTGGGGACATAGTCTCGGGGGTGTTGGGTGGGTCGGGGTTCGGGTGGCGGGTTTGGGGACATAGTATCGGGGGGGTCGGGTGTCGGGGGTCGGGTGGCGGGTTTGGGGACATAGTCGCGGGGGGGTCAGCGGTTCAGGGGTCGGGTGGAGGGTTTGGGGTCATAGTCTCGGGGGGGTCGGGGGTCGGGTGGCGGGTTTGGGGACATAGTCTATGGGGGGTCGGGGGTCGGGAGGCTGGTTTGTGGACAGAGTCTCGGGGGCTGTCAGGGGCGTCGGGGGTCGGGTGGCTGGTTTGGGGACATAGTCTCGGGGGTGTTGGTGGGGTCGGAGTTCGGGTGGCGGGTTTGGGGACATACTCTCGGGGGTGTTGGTGGGGTCGGGGTTCGGGTGGCGGGTTTGGGGACATAGTCTCGGGGGGTTCGGGGGTCGGGTGGCGGGTTTGGGGACATAGTCTCGGGGGGGTCGGGGGTTCGGGGGTCGGGTGGCGGGTTTGGGGACATAGTCTCGGGGGGGTCGGGGGGTTCGGGGGTCGGGTGGCGGTTTTGGGGACATATTCTTGGGGTGGGTTCGGGGCTCGGGTGGCGGTTTTGGGGACATAGTCACGGGGGGGTCGGGGTTCGGGTCGCGAATTTGGGGACATAGTCTCGGGGGGGTCGGGGTGGCGGGTTTCGGGACATAGTCTCGGGGGGGTCGGGTGGGTCGGGGGTTTGGTGGCGGGTTTGGGGACATTGTCTCGGGGGTGTTCGGGTGGCGGGTTTTGGGAAATAGTCTCGGCGGGGATCGGGGGTCGGGTTTGGGGACATGGTCTCGGGGTGTCCGGTATCGGGTGTCGTGTTTAGAGACATGGGGGTCGGGGAGTCGGGGGGAGGGTTCGGGGACATAGTCTCGGGGTGGTCGGGGGTCGGGTTTGTGCTCATAGTCTCGGGGGGGGTCGGGGTTCGGGTGGCGAATTTGGGGACTTCGGGGGTCGGGTGGCGGGTTTGGGGACATATTCTCGAGGGGGTCGGTGGTCGGGTGTCGGGTTTGGGGACATAGTCTCGGACGTGGTCGGGGGTCGGGTGGCGGGTTTGGGGACATAGTCTCGGGGGTGGTCAGGGGTCGGGTGGCGGTTTTGGGGACAAGTCTCAGGGGGGTCGGGGGTCGGATGGCGGGTTTGTGGACATAGTCTCGGGGGTGGCCGGGGGTCAGGTGGCGGGTTTGGGGAAATATTTTCGGGGGGGGTTCGGGGGTCGGGTGGCGGGTTTGGGCACATAGTCTCGGGGGGGGGGGTTCGGGGGTCAGGTGGCAGGTTTGGGGACATAGTCCCGGGGGGTTAAGGGTTCGGGTGGCGGGTTTGGGGACATAGTCTCGGGTGGGGGGGGCGGGGGGTTCTGGGGTCGCGTGGCGGGTTTGGGGACATAGTCTCGGTTGGGTCAGGGGTCGGGTGGCGAGTTTTTGGACACAGTCTCGGGGGGGTTCGGGGCTCGGTTGGTGGTTTGGGGACTTCATCTCGGGGGGGCGGAGGGGTCTGGGGTCGGGTGGCGGGTTTGGGGACATAGTCACGGGGGGTTGGGTGGCGGGTTTGGGGACATAGTCAAGGGGGGGTTGAGGGGTTGGGTTTGGGGACATAGTCTCGGGGAGAATCGGGGGTCGGGTGTCGGGTTTGGGGACATAGTCACGGGTGTTCGGGGGATTGGGGGTCGGGGGTCGGGTGGCGGGTTTGGGGACATAGTCTCGGGGGGGTCGGGGGGTTCGGGGGTCGGGTTTGGGGACATAGCCTCGGGGGGGTCGCGGGTCGGGTGGCGGGTTTGGGTCATAGTCTCGGGGGGGTCGGGGGGGTCGGGTGGCGGGTTTGGGGACATAGTCTCGGGGGTTTGGAGGGGTCGGGTGGCGGGTTTATGGACAGAGTCTCGGGGGGTGTCAGGGGGGTCGGGGGTCGGGTGGTGCGTTTGGGGACATAGTCTCGGGGGTGTTGGTGGGGTCGGGGTTCGGGTGGCGGGTTTGGGGATATAGTCTCGGGGGGGGTCGGGTGTTCGGAAGTGGGGTGGCGGGTTTGGGGACATAGTCTCGGGGGTGTTGGGGGGGTCGGGGTTCGGGTGGCGGGTTTGGGGACATACTCTCGGGGGTGGTCGGGGGGTCGGGTGGCGGGTTTGGGGACATAGTCTCAGGGGCGTCGAGGGTTGGGTGGTGGGTTTGGCGACATAGTCTCGGACGGGGTCGGGTGGCAGGTTTGGGGACAGAGTCTCGGGGGGGTCGGGGGTCGGGTGGCTGGTTTGGGGACATATTCTCGGGGTGGTCGGTGGTCGGGTCGCGGGTTTTGGGACATAGTCTTGGGGCACACAAACACCGACCTTTACCAAAGCAGCTTCTGCTGGATGCTCTCAGAATCACACACACACACACACAAGCACATACATTTACCAAAGCACCCTCTGCTGGATACTCTCAGAATCACACGCACACACACACACACACACACACACACACACACACACACACACACCTTTACCAATACACCCTCTGGTGGATACTCCCATAATCACACAAACATGCATACACACACACACCTAGACACACCTTTATCAATGCACCCTCTGCTGGATACTCACAGAATAACACACACAAACACACAAACACAAACACACACACACCGTTACGAAAGCATCCTCTGCTGCATAGTCTCAGAATCACACACACACACACACACACACACACACTCACGCACACACACACACCTTTACTGGTGCACCCTCTGCTGGATACTATAAGATTAATACACACACACACACAAACACACACACACCAACACACACACACACACATATACAATCCTTTCCCAATGCACCCTTGCTCGATACTATCAGAATAGAACACACACAAACAGACGCACAAACCTTTACCAATGTACCCTCTGCTGGATACATTCAGAATCATACACACACACACACACACCTTTACCAATGCACATTCTGCTCTATAATCTCTGAATCACACACAAACACACATCTTTACCAATGCACCTCCTGCTGGATACTCTCAGAATCACACACACACAGACACACACATACCTTTACCAATGCACATTCTGCTGTAAACTCTCTGAATCACACACAAACACACACCTTTACCAATGCACCTCCAGTTGGATACACTCAGAATCACACACACCCACACACACACACACACACACACACACAGACACACACACACACCTTTACCAATTCACCCTCTGCTGCATACTCTCAGAATCACACACACACACAAACACACACGCACACAGCTTTACCAATGCACCCTCTGCTGGAAACTCCCAGAAACACACATACACTCACGCACACACACACACACCTTTACCAATGCACCTCCTGCTGGATACACTCAGAATCACACACACTCACACACACACACACACACACACACATACCTTTACCAATGCAGCCTCTGCTGCAAACTCTCAGAATCCAACACATACACATACACACACACACACCTTTACCAATGCACCCTCTGCTGGATTCTCACAGAATCACACACACACACACACAAACACACACACACACACCTTTACCAATGCACCCTCTGCTGCATACTCTCAGAATCACTCTCATACTCATACAGACAGACACAGACACACCTTTACCAATTCAACCTCTGCTGGATACTCACAGAATCACACACACACACACACACACACACACACACACACCATTACCAAAGCACCCTCTGCTGGATACTCTCAGAATCTCACACACACACACACACACACACACACACACACACACACACCTTTACCAATGCACCCTCTGCTGGATACTCTGAGAATCACACACAAACTCAAGCACACACACACACACACACACCTTTAAAAATGCACCTCCTGCTGGATACATTCAGAATCACACACATACTCATGCACACACAAGCAGACACACCTTTACCAATTCACCCTCTGCTGGATTCTCACAGAATCACACACACACACACACACCTTTACGAATGCACCCTCTGCTGGATACTCTCAGAATCACACACGCACACACACAAGCACATCTTTACCAATGCACCCTCTGCTGGATAATCCCAGAATCATACACACACACACACATACCTTTACCAATGCACGCTCTGCTGGATATACTCATAATCAGAAACAGACACACGCACACACACACACCTTTGCCAATGCAACCTCTGCTGGATAGTCTCAGAATCACACACACACAAACTCAAACACCTGTACCAATGCAATCTCTGCTGGATACACCCAGAATCACACACACACACACACCATTTCCAATGCGCCCTCTGCTGGATACTGTCAGAATCTCACACACAAACACACACACACATACACACACACACACACACCTTTACCAATGCACCCTCTGCTGGATACTCTCAGAATCACACACAACCACACACACACACACATCCCTTTACCAATACACCCTCTGGTGGATACTCCCAGAATAACACACACACTCATACACACACACACACACACATAGACACATCTTTACCAATGCACCCTCTGCTGGATGTTCATTGAATCACACAAACACACAGACACACACACACACACACAAACACACACACACCGTTACGAATGCTTCCTCTGCTGCATAGTCTCAGAATCACACAGACATACACACACTCACACACACACACACACCTCTACCAATGCACATTCTGCTGGATACTCTCAGATTAATACACATGCACACACACAAAAACACACACTCACATAAACACACACACACACACACACACACACACTCCTTTACCAATGCAACCTCTGCTGGATACACTCAGAATAACACACACACACACACACACACTCACCCATACCTTTAAAAATGTACCCTCTGCTGGATACACTCAGAATCACACACACACACACATTTACCAATGCACCCTCGGCTGGATACTCTCAGAATCACACACACACACACACACACAAACTACTTTACCAATGCAGCCTCTGCTGCATACTCTCACAATCACACACTTACTCATACACACACAAACAGACACACCTTTACCAATGCACCTTCAGCTGGATTCGCACAGAATCACGCACACACTTACGCACACACACACACAAACATCTTTATGAATGCACCCTCTTTTGGATACTCTCAGAATCACTACACACACACACACACACACACCTTTACCAATGCACCCTCTTCTGGATAATCTCAGTATCACACACACACACACAAACACATATACACACACCTTTACCAATGCAGCCTCTGCTGGATACTCTCAGAATCACACACACACTCACACACACTCACACAACTTTACCAATGCAGCTTCTGCTGGATACACTCAGAATCACACACAATCACACACACACACACACACGGACACACCTTTACCAATGCACCCTCTGCTGGATTCTCACAGAATCACACACACACACACACACACACACACACACACAAACACGCCTTTACGAATGCACCCTCAGCTGGACACTCTCAGAATCACACACACAGACACACACACACACCTTTACCAATGCACCCTCTGCTGCATACTCTCAAAATCACACACATACTCATACACACACACACAGACACACCTTTACCAATTCACCCTCTGCTGGATACTCACAGAATCAGACACACACACACACATACACACACACACACATACAATCTCCTTTACCAATGCACCCTCTGCTGGATACTCTCAGAATCACACACACACACACACACACATACAATCTCCTTTACCAATGCACCCTCTGCTGGATACTCTCAGAATCACACACACACACACTTACTCTCACACATACATTTACCAATAGACCCTCTGCTGGATAATCGCAGAATCAAACGCACGCACACACACACACAGACAGACAAACCTTTACCAATGCACCCTCTGCTGGATACTCTCAGAATCACACAAACACACACATACTCACACAAACGTTTACCAATTGACCCTCTGCTGGATACTCGCAGAATCACATGCACATACACACACACACACACACACAAACCTTTACCAATGCACCCTCTGTTGAATACTCTCAGAATCACATACACACACACACACACAAACACACATTTAACAATGCATCCTCTGCTGGATACTGTCAGAATCTCACACACACACACACACACACACACACCTTTACTAATGCACCCTTTGCTGGATACTCTCAGAAACACACACACAAACACACACACACACACACACACCATTACCAATGCACCATCTGCTGGATACTCTCAGAAACACACACACACGCAAGCACATCTTTCCCAATGCACCCTCTGCTGGATAATCCCAGAATCACACACACAAACACACACACACACCTTTACCAATGCACCCTCTGCTGGATACACTCATAATCACACACACACACAGACACACACACACACACACACACACACCCCTTTGCCAATGTTCCCTCTGCTGGATAGTCTCAGAATCACACACACGCACAAATGCACACATCTTTACCAAAGCACACCCTTTTGGATACACTCAGAAACACACAAACACACACACACAAACACACCTTTACCAATGCGCCCTCTGCTGGATACTCTCAGAATCTCACACAGACACACACACACAAACACACAAACATACATTTACCAATGCACCCTCTGCTGGATACTCTCAGAATCACGCACACACACACACACACACACACACACAGAAACACACCTTTACCAATACACCCTCTGGTGGATACTCCCATAATCACACACACTCTCATACACACAAACACACACACATAGACAAACCTTTATCAATGCACCCTTTGCTGGATACTCACAGAATCACACACACAAACACACAAACACAAACACACACACACCGTTACGAAGGCATCCTCTGCTGCATAGTCTCAGAATCACACACACACTAACTCACACTCACACACACACACACACCTTTACTGGTGCACCCTCTGCTGGATACTATAACATTAATACAAACACACACACACGCACACACACAAACACACACACAGACACACACACACACACACATATAGAATCGTTTACCAATGTACCCTCTGCTGGATACTCTCAGAAAAAAACACACACACAAACACACACACACACATACCTTTACCAATGTACCCTCTGCTGGATACACTCAGCATCACACACACACACACACACACAGACATTTACCAATATACCCTCTGCTGGATACTCTCAGAATCACACAGACACACACACAAACACACCTTTGCCAATGCAACCTCTGCTGTATACTCTCAGAATCACACAAATACACTCACCTTTACCAATGCACCTCCTGCTGGATACACTCAGATTCACACACACTCACACACACACACACACACACACACACACACACACAGACAACTTTACCAATGCACCCTCTGCTGCATACTCTCAGAATCAGACCAATACTCATATACACACACACAGACACACATTTAGCAATGCATTCTCTGCTGGATTCTCACAGAATCACCCACACACACACACATACACAAACACACACACACACACACACACATTTACCAATATACCCTCTGCTGCATACACTCAGAATCACACAGACACACACACACACACCTTTAACAATGCACCTCCTGCTGGATACACTCAGATTCACACACACTCACACACACACACACAGACACACACACACCTTTACCAATGCACCCTCTGCTGCATACTCTCAGAATCACACACATACTCATATACACACACACAGACACACATTTACCAATGCACCCTCTGCTGGATTCTCACAGAATCACACACACACACACACTCACAAACACACACACACCGTTATGAATGCATCCTCTGCTGCATAGTCTCAGAATCACACACACATACAAACACTCACGCACACACACAGACATTTAGCAGTGCACCCTCTGCTGGATACTCTCAGATTAATTCACATACACACACACAGACACACACGCACACAAACACACACATACACACTCCTTTACCAATGCACCCTCTGCTGGATACTCTCAGAATAACACACACACACACACACTCACGCATGCCTTTACCAATGTACCCTCTGCTGGATACATTCAGAATCACACACACACACACACACACACCAGCACACACATACATACACCTTTACCAATGCACCCTCTGCTGGATACATGCAGAATCACACACACTCACACACAAACACACACACAACTTTACCAATGCA
>NC_054491.1:48703232-48708232 GCF_017639515.1 Carcharodon carcharias | reverse complement strand
CAAACACACACACACCGTTACGAATGCATCCTCTGCTGCATAGTCTCAGAATCACACACACATAAACACACTCACGCACACACACAGACATTTACCAATGCACCCTCTTCTGGATACTCTTAGATTAATTCACATACACACACACAGACACACACGCACACAAACACACACATACACACTCCTTTACCAATGCACCCTCTGCTGGATACATTCAGAATAAAACACACACATACACACAAACACACACATACATACACCTTTACCAATGCACCCTCTACTGGATACACGCAGAATCACACGCACACACAAACACACACACACACACACACCATTACCAATGCACCCTCTGCTGGATACTCTCAGAATCACACACACACTCACACACACACACACACACCTTTACCAATTCAGCTCCTGCTGGATACACTCAGAATCACACACACTCACACAAAAACACACACACACCTTTACCAATGCAGCCACTGCTGCATACTCTCAGAATCAAACACATACTCATACACACCCACACAGACACACCTTTACCAATGCACCCTCTGCTGGATTCTCGCAGAATCACACACACACATACACACACACACAAACACACGCACACACACCTGTACCAATGCACCCTCTGCTGCACACTCTCAGAATCACACAAGTACTCATACACAAACACACCGACACACCTTTACCAATTCACCCTCTGCTGGATACTCAGAATCAGACACACACACACACACACACACACACACAGAAACACACACATACACACTCCTTTACCAGTGCACCCTCTGCTGGATGCTCTCAGTATCACACACACACACACTCACTCTCACACATACATTTACCAATACACCTTCTGCTGGATCCTCGCAGAATCAAACGCACACACAAATACACAGACACACACACACACCTTTACCAATGCACCCACTGCTGGATACTCTCAGAATCACACACACACACACATACTCACTCAACCCTTTACCAATACACCCTCTGCTGGATACTCGCAGAATCACATGCACATACACACACACACACACTACTTTACCAATGCTCCCTCTGTTGAATACTCTCAGAATCACACACACACACGCTCACACTCACACATACACTTACCAATACACCCTCTGCTGGATACTCGCAGAATCACACGCGCACACACACACACACACACACACACACACACACACACACACACCTTTAATAATGCACCCTCTGCTGGATGCTCTCAGAAACACACACACACACACACACACACACACACACACACACACACAGATGCACACACACCTTTATCAATGCACCATCTGCTGGATACTCTCATAAACACACACACACACAAGCAAATCATTACCAATGCACCCTCTGCTGAATAATCCCAGAATCACACACACACACACACCTTTACTAATGCACCCTCTGCTGGATACACTCAGAATCAAATGCACAGCACACACACACACACAAACAAACACACATACACAAACACATTTACCAATCCACCCTCTTCTGGATACACTCATAATAACTCACACAAACACACACACACACACACACACACACACACACACCTTTGCCAATGCACCCTCTGCTGGATAGTCTCAGAATCACACACACACACACGCAAAAATGCAAACACCTTTACCAATGCACTCTCTGCTGGATACACTCAGAATCACACACACACACACACACACACACACACACACACACACTCACACACACACACACACACACACCTTTACCAATACACCCCCTGCTGGATACTCCCAGAATCACACACACACTCATACACACACAAACATAGACACACCTTTACCATGCACCCTCTGCTGGATGCTCACAGAATCAGACACACACACACACACACACACACACAAACACGCACACATGGTTACGAATGCATCCTCTGCTGCAAAGTCTCAGAATCACACACACATACACACACTCACGCACACACACACACCGTTACCAGTGCACCCTCTGCTGGATACTCTCAGATTAATACACATACACACAAACACACACACACACACACACACAAACAAACACACACACATACACAGACCTTTACCAATGCACTCTCTGCTGGAAACTCTCAGAATAACACACACACACACACACACATACCTTTAACAATGCACCCTCTGCTGGATGCTCTCAGAATCACACACACACACACACACGCACTCATTTAAAAATGCACCTCCTGCTGGATACAATCAGAATCACACACACTCACACACACACACACACACACACAAACACCTTTACCAATGCATCCTCCGCTAAATAGTATCAGAATCACACACATACTTATACGCACAGAAACAGATACACCTTTACCAATGCATCCTCTTTAGGATTCTCACAGAATCACACACACACACACACACACACACACACACACACACAAACACACCTTTAAGAATGCACCCTCTGCTGGATACTCTCAGAATCACACACACACACACACACGCACTCATTTAAAAATGCACATCCTGCTGGATACAATCAGAATCACACACACACTCACACACACACACACACACACACACACCTTTACCAATGCATCCTCTGCTAAATAGTATCACAATCACACACATACTTATACGCACAGAAACAGACACACCTTTACCAATGCATCCTCTGTAGGATTCTCACAGAATCACACACACACACACACACACGCACATACACACAAACACACCTTTAAGAATGCACCCTCTGCTGGATACTCTCAGAATCACACACAGACACACACACACACACACACACACACACACACACACACACACCATTACCATTGCACCCTCTGCTGCATACTCTCATTATCACACACACACACAAACACACATACACACACCTTTACCAATGCACCCTCTGCTGGATACTCTCAGAATCACACACACACTCACACACAGACACACATATTTACCAATGCACCTCCTGCTGGATACACTCAGAATCACACACACTCACACACACACACACCCACACACACACACACACACACACACACACACACAGCTTTACCAAAGCAGCCTCTGCTGCATACTCTCAGAATCACACACATACTCATACACACACACAGAGCCACACCTTTACCAATGCACCCTCTGCTGTATTCTCACAGAATGACACACACACACACACACAAAGAAACAAACATACCTTTACAAATGCACCCTCTGCTGGATACTCTCAGAATCGCACACTCACACACACACACAAACACACGCACACACACACACACCTTTACCAATGCAACCTCTGCTGCATACCCTCAGAATCACGCACATACTCATACACAAACACACACAGACACACCTTTACCAATTCACCCTCTGCTGGATACTCACAGAATCAGACATACACACACACACACACAAACGACAACACCTTTACCTCTGCACTCTCTGCTGGATACACTCAGAATCACACACACACACACAATCAAACACACACACACACACACACACAACTTTACCAATGCGCCCTCTGCTGGATACTATCAGAAACACACACACACACATTCACACACACACACACACAACTTTACACATGCACCCTCTGCTGGATACTCTCAGAATCACACACACCAACACACACACACATACCTTTACCAATGCACCCTCTGCTGGAGACTCTCAGAATCATGCACACACACACACACACTCACACACATCTTTACCAATTCACCCTCTGGATGCTGGATACTCCAAGACTCACACACACACTCATACACACACACACATAGACACAGCTTTACTAATGCACCCTCTGCTGTATTCTCACAGAATCACACACACTCACACACACACACACACACCTTTGCCAATGCACCCTCTGCTGGATAGTCTCAGAATCACACACACACACACAAAAACGCAAACACCTTTACCAATGCACTATCTGCTGGATACACTCAGAATCACACACACACACACACACACACACACACACACACACACACCTTTACCAATACACCCTCTGCTGGATACTCCCAGAATCACACACACATTCATACACACACACACACAAACACGCACACATGGTTATGAATGCATCCTCTGCTGCAAAGTCTCAGAATCACACACACATACACACACTCACGCACACACACACACACACACAAACACACACACACACACACACATACACAATCGTTTACCAATGTACCCTCTGCTGGATACTCTCAGAACAGAACACACACACACAGACATAACTTTACCAATGTACTCTCTGCTGGATACACTCAGAACCACACACACACACACACACAGACACCTTTACCAATGCACCCTCTGCTGCATACTCTCAGAATCAGACAAATACTCATATACACACACACAGACACACATTTAGCAATGCACCCTCTGCTGGATTCTCACAGAATCACCAACACACACACACACACACAAACACACACACACACACACACACATTTACCAATATACCCTCTGCTGCATACTCTCAGAATCACACAGACACACACACCTTTAACAATGCACCTCCTGCTGGATACACTCAGATTCACACACACTCACACACACACACACAGACACACACACACCTTTACCAATGCACCCTCTGCTGCATACTCTCAGAATCACACACATACTCATATACACACAAACAGACACACATTTACCAATGCACCCTCTGCTGGATTCTCACAGAATCACACACACACACACACACTCACAAACACACACACACCGTTATGAATGCATCCTCTGCTGCATAGTCTCAGAATCACACACACATACAAACACTCACGCACACACACAGACATTTAGCAGTGCACCCTCTGCTGGATACTCTCAGATTAATTCACATACACACACACAGACACACACGCACACAAACACACACATACACACTCCTTTACCAATGCACCCTCTGCTGGATACTCTCAGAATAACACACACACACACACACACACTCACGCATGCCTTTACCAATGTACCCTCTGCTGGATACATTCA
>NC_054491.1:48685732-48688232 GCF_017639515.1 Carcharodon carcharias | reverse complement strand
CCCTCTGCTCTACACTCTCAGAATCACACACACACACACTCACTCTCACTCATACATTTACCAATACACCACCTGCTGGATACACGCAGAATCAAACGCACATACACACACACACACACACACACACACACACATACCTTTACCAATGCACCTCTGCTGAACTCTCTCAGAATCAAACACACACACACAGGCACACACACACAGACACACAAACACACATTTGCCAATGCATCCTCTGCTGGATACTCTCAGAATCACACACACACACACATTTACTAATGCACCCTCTGCTGGATACTCTCAGAAACACACACACACACACACAGGCACATCTTTCCCAATGCACCCTCTGCTGGATAATCCCAGAATCACGCACACACACACACACACCTTTACCAATGCACCCTCTGCTGGATACACTCATAATCACACACACACACACAAGCACGCACACACACACACACACACACACACACATACACACAGCCCTTTGCCATGCACCCTCTGCTAGATAGTCTCAGAATCACACACACACACACACAAAAACAAATGCACACATCTTTACCAATGCACCCTCTGCTGGATACACTCATAATCACACACACACACATGCGCACACACACACACACACACACACACACACACACCCCTTTGCCAATGCACCCTCTGCTAGATAGTCTCAGAATCACACACACACACACAGACACACAAATGCACACATCTTTACCAATGCACTCTCTGCTGGATACACTCAGAATCACACAAACACACACACACACACACACACACACACAAACAAACACCCAAATTCACACATCTTTACCAATGCACTCTCTGCTGGATACACTCAGAATCACACAAACACACACACACACACAAATATACATTTACCAATGCACCTTCCGCTGGATCCTCGCAGAATAAAATGCACACACAAACACACACACACACACACATTTACCAATGCACCCTCTGCTGCATACTCTCAAAATCACACACATACTCATACACACACACACAGACACACCTTTACCAATTCACCCTCTGCTGGATATTCACAGAATCACACACACACACACACACACACACACGCACATTCACATTCCTTTACCAATGCACCCTCTGCTCTACACTCTCAGAATCACACACACACACACTCACTCTCACACATACATTTACAAATGCGCCCTCTGCTGGATACTCTCAGAATCTCACACAGACACACACACACACACACACACACACACACACAAACACATAAATTCACACATCTTTACCAATGCACTCTCTGCTGGATACTCTCAGAATCACACAAAAAAACACACACACACAAACATACATTTACCAATGCACCCTCTGCTGGATACTCTCAGAATCACGCACACACACACACACACACACACACACACACACACACACACACACACCTTTACCAATACACCCTCTGGTGGATACTCCCATAATCACACACACACTCATACACACACACACACACATAGACAAACCTTTATCAATGCACCCTTTGCTGGATACTCACAGAATCACACACACAAACACACAAACACAAACACAGACACACACTGGTACGAATGCATCCTCTGCTGCATAGTCTCAGAATCATACACACACATACACACACTCACGCACACACACACACACACACAAACACACACACACACACACAAATACACAATCGTTTACCAATGTACCCTCTGCTGGATACTCTCAGAATAGAACACACACACACACACATAACTTTACCAATGTACTCTCTGTTGGATACTCTCAGAACCACACACACACACACACAGACACACACAAACACACACATTTACCAATATACCCTCTGCTGGATACTCTCAGAATCACACAAATATACATACCTTTACCAATGCACCTCCAGCTGGATACACTCAGAATCACACACACTCACACAAACACACACACACACACACACACAGACACACACACACCTTTACCAATGCACCCTCTGCTGCATACTCTCAGAATCACACACATACTCATGCACACACACACAGACACACCTTTAACAATGCACCCTCTGCTGGATTCTCGCAGAATCATACACACAGACGCACACACACACACACACACACAAACACACACACACCGTTACGAATGCATCCTCTGCTGCATAGTGTCAGAATCACACACACATAAACACACTCACGCACACACACAGACATTTACCAATGCACCCTCTTCTGGATACTCTTAGATTAATTCACATACACACACACAGACACACACGCACACAAACACACACATACACACTCCTTTGCCAATGCACCCTCTGCTGGATACATTCAGAATCACACACACACACACATACACACAAACACACACATACATACACCTTTACCAATGCACCATCTACTGGATACACGCAGAATCACACACAAACACCAACACACACACACACACACACCTTTACCAATGCACCCTCTGCTGGATACTCTCAGAATCAAACACACAGTCA